>NC_056602.1:10640877-10649193 GCF_018340385.1 Cyprinus carpio
CCCTGTTCCTTATATGTACATTTCTTTTTTGGCCTCTTATTGCTACTGTCCAACTTTTTAAAAAGTGAAATTTTTTATTACCCAACCCAAAAACCCCTCAAATATTATTGTGTGTCTGTATGTGGAGTGAAACTCTGGAACAAACTGGACTTTACAACAAAAGCAATGCCAAACTATTCATCAATTTAAACTGTTATATAAAACATTGGGTCTGGTTAAAATACAGAGATGAGGGTCTTTAACTTAAATTGCTGTTGTATTCTGGTTCCCAGTGTGAACATGTGCTCAGTGTGTTTCCTTACCATGGCTGGTATATTGTCCATTACACTTTTTGGCGTTGTTTATTTCTATTACATTGTAGTTAAAATGTCGATGTTGTACTCTGTCTCATAGTGTTAATATAAAAGCTCAGTGTTTTTCTTACCATCAAGCAGTATATTGTCCGATACCATGGCTGGTATATTGTCCATTACCATTGTTATGCGTTGTTTATTCCATTACACTGTTGGTATATCTGTTGTTATAAATATTATTTGTTACTTGTGAAATTGCGCCACCATGATATACAACATTTGTAAATAATCCGTGAGCAAAATACTTGATGTAGCTCAATTATTAAGTACTAAATGGGGTGGATTAAATAAGTTGTCTTCTTCCCACTCCCCTTTCAGGCAGTAATTCGACCGGTCATATTTGGAATACTGTATACTATATATTCTGTTTTTTTTTTTTTCTTCTTTTCTTTAACTATATTTGTCTCATCTTGTACTTTTTGTGCCATTGCCTGGAATAAACGAATTAAAAAAAAAAAAAAAAATGTGGAGCTCTCATGAAATCCAAAATGAGCCAATATTTGGCATGACATTTAAAAATGTCTCACTTTCAACATTTGATATGTTATCTATATTCTACTGTGAATAAAATATAAGTTTATGAGATTTGTAAATTATTCCATTCCTTTTTACTCACAATTTGTACAGTGTCCCAACTTTTTTTTGAATCGGGTTTGTAAGTTTAACGTGTATAATGCATTAAAACTAGTGTTTTAAAAAGACTAAACCTCAGTAAACACATTATTAATAAAGTATTATATTCTGAGACAAGCCGCATAGATCCAGAATAAGAATGCAATCTTGCGTTTAATCACGCGTTAAGCGTTTTTCCTCCATAGAAAACCATTAGACTAAAAGGAAAATGCTTTACATAGCGTAATGCATTAAAACGTGTTTTAAAAAGCTGATCCTAACTCAGTAAACATTTTTTAATAAAGCATTTATTTACAGACAAGCAGGGTTACAGGAGGAAAAATGCTTAACGCCAAATTACATGCGCATGCGCTTCAGTATTCTGGGCTCATATCTGCTTATCTGTAATATAATGCTTTATTAATAAATTTGTTTACTGAGTTTGGTCTTTAAAAAACAATTCTTAATGCACACAAGTGTACTTTCGCGTAAAATGCTTTTGAATGTCCCAATGATTAATTTTGTGAATTTGACTGGTCCAGATTAAACTTGCAGTAAACCATCTCTTGATTCAATTATAGTGAGTCAAGTTAACAATAAACAACTGCATTATAGTAAAGGGCTTTGTAAAACTGCACAGCATTTTCAGCTTTTTAATCAACATACACTGTCCTGGCCACCAATTCATACACACATCATGTATGTCTATGAAAGACCGATCAAACCAATCAGAGTAGGTATGGGGGTAACGTGCAGCCCTTTCAACCCCAGTGCCATTTCCCGCCTCGATCTGCAGGCTGCAGCCGGATGTAGTTGGCCCACACTGGAGTGTGTTCTGCAGAATTGTATCGGTCTGTAGGATGAGGATTGATGTAGTCACGAAAGAGCGGACTCAGATGAAGACCGCAAGGGTTTGAGGTTTACAAATATACCCCAGCGACTTAAGACTGGATCTGTGGTCCAGGGTCACATGTCTGCCGGTTATAGCTTGTGTTTTATATATTCTACAAATGGGTAGGTTTAGGTGTGGGGTTGGGTTACATGCTCAAAACGTAAATGAGTGAGACTGGGTTGGAACATGCAATGAGCAAATGACGCTCATTGCTACATCCATTTTTTTTTTTTTTTTCTTTGCAGTGCGTAAACTCTGGAATGATTTTTATATTTACATTTAAACACTCCCTGCACAATTTAAGACTCTGACGTTCCAAATAAGTCTTAAAATTACTTATGATGTGTTTGCAAGACCACAGGGAAACATTTGTTTTGATGCTCTTTTAAAATGAAGTGGGTCTCTGCAAAGGTTGTTCAGAGTTTCGCTTACATAAACTATTAGCCTAACTATTGATGATTTAAGCACCCCCTCCTACCACATTCAAGATGTACAGTGTTCTTGAATGATCATGTATTCCCTACACAGTGCTTTCATGTCATGAATGTTTCCTCAGGTGAGTATATGTTGAAACCCTACCATCAAACCACCCCTCTGAAAGTTTATGAATAAGAGGAAATGGAAGGTAGTTTATGGATGCCCAGCCCAACATACATGAGATTTATCACCCTGACGATCAATCCATCAAGCAACTTTGATAAATACCTGTGGTGATTGATAATGAGTTCTAATTTATGTTACTCTATTTTATTTTTTTTATTTTTTTTTTTTCGATCCTCAGTAAAGCTTTCAAATGGCTTATTAAGCTTCATATTTGTGTTTGATTTGTGTTTGTTTGTTGTTTTTAGTTTGAAAGAAAGAAATCATGCTTTTTCATTTAGTGTGAACAATAAACATTATGCAATTAGATTTCTAACATAGATCAGGAAGAATTGAAAATATTTAAAAGTGTGAGGAAATATAAAAGATGCAGTTGAAGAGATCTTGTTGATGGACAACAGAAAGACCTCTTGTGCTTGTGCCACAACTGATTTGTGCTTCAGTGTAATAAGTAACATACATGTATTACTCGTCACATAGCATGGCTGCAATTTGCATGCATTTAGTGTCTCCGATCTCTGAATATTTTTGTACACAATACTGTATATTGCAAGCAAGCAAATAAATAAAATAAAGGGGTGCGCAAAAAAAAAAAAAAAAGATAAAAATTGAAGATACACACTTTTGATGCTTTGAGTAAAAAACTGTCAACATTTTAAACCAATTCAGACTGATTTCTTTTACCCAGTTGCTTCACAGTACATTACCAAAATAAAATAAATAAATAAAAATAAAATAAAAATAAAAATATAAGCCATTCCAGAAATAAGAACTTTCGAAGCTTCACCATACATGCACACATTCATTTCTAAATACATGCTAATTGTTGTTCCAAGACAGCTCATTTGTATTACCATATTATCAGATACCAGAGGACACATCTCAGTGCTCTTGTGCAGTCCATCCCCGAAGAGCAATAACAATCAAATTTTGGGTGAGAGTTACATCTAAATGGGCTGCAACAACTAATCGATGAAATCGAATATTATAGATACACAAATATAATCGCATTAACTATTCTCATTTTTCAATTAGTCGGTGCCTGCCTACAATTAAAATGATCCAACTTCAGCCTCTGATCGCGATCAAATTAAAAATAGTGTAGGAAACAGGTAATGAGATGAGACATTATTTATTATTTATTTTAAGTTTTAAACTAGCTTAATGCATTTATGCATACCGGCTTGCCCAAGTATCAGGCATTTAGACAGATCGCAGTGTGTCCTCAGTGCAAAAAACTTTGTTTTACGGTCATATTCTTAACTGTAAATGTCACAAATTCATTATTTGTGCTATTTCTGATTTTTTTCCATAAAGGCCTACCCCGACAGTCTGTAAAAAATCTGAATGAGCTCCACGTACGGCATGGCAAGTGCTTTGTGACAAAGCGGGAGACAATTAATAGCCTATTCAGGCGCCAAACACTATACATTGTGCTGAAATACCTGTTGTTGAATAGTAGATTTATCGCTTTAAAGTCCACATGTAGTGCATAATATTTTATGAGGAGTATAGAAACTGATATCAGTGTGTAATCGTCTGGAATATGGATATCGGTGACACTTCATAACTAATCCTTTACAGGATAAAAGAAAAGACAGTAAAGAAGCGAGGGCTCACACTACAGGATTTTTGCAAATCCTACTTGATTATGAAATCTGTTTTGCAGCTGCACGACATAAGCGTGAGAGAATCTTTGCAGATTATCTTCCCCTCAAATTATAAACATGCACACATTACAAGATTTGAAAATGCATTGGCACATCACACACACTACAAGATTACGATTATCATGCCAGAGTAGGGAGCACCTCACACATGTGATCACATGCAGCAGATGCGTCATTGATATTTCAGTTGAGTGTAGAAAGCTGCTAGCATGCTAGCTAACATATGTAATGGTACCTGGTAATGTTCAAAACGAAGCGATTTCTCACCCCAGCACTTCTCTGTCTCCTAACATTTGTGATACGCTTTTTGACACATTACAGACAGTCGTGTTACTACAAAAACATCAAGAATCAGTTTCTTCCGCCTCCGCACTATCCAGCGGAGCTGTACAGCAGCTGTTTTTGAGGTTGTGCACTGGCTATTGTGAAAGTACTGATGTAATCATATAGCCATCATCATCTGGATTTAAATCCTAAATATCAGAAACATGTTTGATGATGATGATGTGGTGTCTGATTTTGTGTGCGAGCAGACCCGGAGGTGCAAGATTCAATTGGCGAACACCTCCACACATTACCAGGATAATTCTGCGCCCGAACATTGGGGATGGTGCATAGTACACCACTTGTTGTGTGGAATTTACCATGTATTGCCTTCTTTTGACGTGGCTTCTGCTTCTTCAGCATCACCGTCTCTGAAAAACACTGTCCATAAATCTCACGTAGTCCTCTCTGTACTTGGGATTTTTCTCCAACTTTCTTTTCAAATGAACTATGGCTAGTTGCTTATTGTTCGGTAACTGAGGATGTTCTGCTCTAAAGGTAGGGGTATTTCTAATTAGGCTGTGAGTACTTTCAGGATGTAGTACTCGAGTCCGGACTCGAGAATTTTTTGTATTGTCTCGGACTTGTCTCAGACTTGTTGATGTTTGCACTTGGACTTGTCTCAGACTTGATGAGCAAATGTTTCAGCAAATGATGAATGGATTTCAGCAAATGATAAATGGATTTCCAACCATAAAAATCAAATTTTTTTTAGGAACTCTGACCATAATTCTCGTAAATGCAGTCGGTTATGTTTTATTTCCAACCATAAAAATCAAATTTTTTTTAGGATGGTCATCTTTAGTTTTTTGCCCCCATTTTTCATGAGCTGAACTTAAAGAACTAAGATTTTTTCTATGTACACAAATATTGATCACAAATCTGTCTAAATCTGTGTTAGTGAGCACTTCTCCTTTGCCGCAATAATCGATCCACCTCACAAGTTTGGCATATCAAGATGCTGATTAGACAGCATGGTTATTGCACAGGTGTGCCTTAGGCAGGCCACAATAAAAGGCCACTCTAAATGTGCAGTTTTACGGTGTGACCACCATTTGCCTCACATAATGCAACACATCTCCTTCGCATAGAGTTGATCAGGTTGTTGATTGTAGCCTGTGGAATGTTGGCCCACTCCTCTTCAATGGCTGTGCTTAAGTTGCTGGATATTGGCAGGAACTGGAACACGCTTGTCGCATACTTGCTGATCCAGAGCATCCCCAAACATGCTCAATGGGTGACATGTCCGGTGAGTATGCTGGCGCATGCAGAAGTGGGATGTTTTCAGCTTCCAGGAATTGTGTACAGATCCCTTGCAACATGGGGTCGCGTAAGTAATATCATGCTGCAACATGAGGTGATGGTCGTGGATGAATGGCACAACAATGGGCCTCAGGATCTTGTCACTGTATCTCTGTGCATTCAAAATGCCATCAATAAAATGCACCTGTGTTCATTGTCCATACCATAACCCCACCACCACCATGGGACACTCAATCCACAATGCTGACATCAGCAAACCGATCACCCACACGTCAGGTCATACACGCCAGTTCGCCATCTGCCCTGTACAGTGAAAACTGGGATTCATCCGTGAAGAGAACACCTCTCCAAAGTGCCAGACACCATCGAATTGGAGCATTTGCCCACTCAAGTTGGTTAGTGCCAGAACCTAACTGCAGTCAGGTCGAGATGGGATGATGAAGCATGTAGATGAGCTTCCCTGAGACGGGTTTCTGACGGGTTTGTACAGAAATTCTTTGTTTATGCAAACCTACTGTTGCAGCAGCTGTCCAGGTGGCTGGTCTCCAGACTCCATCTTTGGAGGTGAAGATGCTGGATGTGGAGGTCCTGGGCTGGTGTGGTTACCCATGGTCTGTGGTTGTGATGCCGGTTGGATGTACTGCCAAATTCTGCCAGCATCTTGATATGCCACACCTGTGAGGTGGATGGATTATCTCAGCAAAGGAGAAGTGCTCACTAACACAGATTTAGACAGATTTGTGAACAATATTTGAGAGAAATAGGCCTTTTGTGTACATAGAAAAAGTTAGAAAAAAAGTTAGATCTTTGAGTTCAGCTCATGAAAAATGGGGGCAAAAACAAAAGTGTTGCTTTTATAATTTTGTTCAGTGTAAACAGCTGAGAAAGAAATCGGATGTGTATCATTATACTGGATCTGTGCAGTCGGTTTTAAAGGGACAGCACCCTATAAATACCTGCTGCTGAATGTCACTAATGTTAATCAAACAACAAAACATTTGTTCAGTGTACAAGATTAATCTAAATTTAATTCATACAGTAAACACTATGCAGTGTTATTTTACACTTAATTATTAAATTTCTGTACCTGAATACTTCTATTTATTTTATCTATGCATGTAAAATGTGTATTTCTTTTTTTTTTACTGACTGTTCACTTGCCTTTATCACATTTGAACTTTCTCAGACTATAGTTTTTGCTGTGGTATTTGAAGAAGTACTTAAAGTGTATGGAAAGCAAACTTACAATGATGTAAAATTAGTGTTGTTAATTTTTTTGTTTGAGTGTTCACACTGATGTTAAAATTACATTTTCTGATTCGTGACATTTCTTTTTATGTACTGCTAAATCACTGCTGATCACTTTCAGAAGTTATAGTGATTTTTCTTTTCCAAGAAAGAATGTGAAACGAAATGGTTATATAATTTTCATTTTTAAATATTTTAAAATTTAATTGAAATAGATTTTACACACTTTAAGCAATATCATATCACTTATCGAATATCGCATTTTTTAACAAGGTATCACATATTGCATTTTTCTTCAATATCGCACAGCCTTAATGTGAACATAAACTTCCGTTCTCTTTTTGACAAGTCTTCATGTCTCAACTCGAGCATTTTTTATTTAGGACGCCTTTCTCTTTTAGATCTCTTAACTTCTTGCTCAACTTGTAAGGATGATTCCTGGAGTCTTGCTTTATTAACTTCCAGATCTGGATTCATTTCAGCTAAATGTATTTCATATTTTTGCCTAAATTCAGCTTCTAATTTCCCCTCTAACTGTGCCTTTTTATCTTCAAATGCTTGAATCACTTGGTCTAAGATACTGTCTGGTCTATTTTGATCCATGTTGGTAACTTACTTTAAACCACACTATTATTCAGCTTTAAACCTGATGACAAGTTGTTAAATTACGTCAACATGTTACATGTAATTGGTTTACTTTTTCTCAACTGCAAAAAAAGAAGAACAAAAGTTTGACAATCAAATTATTATCGTCAACTGAAACTAAATAGTCACTTTCAACCAAATATAATTTTTAGATGATTATCAAATTATCAGAATAAAATTATTTGGATTGACATTTTTTTTATACATATTTTTAAATCAAATATCCAGATGAAATACAAATCTAAAATTGTACATATTACGCAATTTCTTCACCTTCAGAATGTGATTTTACTGTGTTAAATGTCACTGAATTACTGAATTTAATTTTAAAATGTTTATTATATCACATTGAAATCTTCAACACTCATTGACATAATTTCCATTTTTGGCATTTGGGGAAGAATTTACAACAGTTAAAAGTGAAAATTGCTTTAAAACAGCATGGCTTTATAAAAGCATCATGTTCATCCAAGAAACGTAACATCCATGTGCTAATAAAAATAAAAAAAGCCACTCACATTCCAGAAGAAAAGAAAAGAAAGAAACGATACGGTTATCGATATTGCGTTGTTTTATCTCTGTATACTTCATGTTAATGGCTAATTAGAAGCTGCTGCTTGTCATTTTCCTTCACTGAATGAATGATGTGGCCATTTGCTCGACATGTGTGTGATGTGTGTTTGATGTGGCCATTTGCTCGACATGTGTG
>NC_056602.1:11249543-11494616 GCF_018340385.1 Cyprinus carpio
TTTTTTCTGCACCCTCAGATTCCAGATTTTTAAATAGTTGTATCTCTGCCAAATATTGTCCTATCATAACAACCAATAATCAATGGAAAGCTTATTTATTCAGCTTTCAGATGATGTATTAATCTCAAATTCGATAAATTGACCCTTATTACTGGTTTTGTGGTCCAGGGTCACATATGTGGTATCAAAATTGGTGTAGACCCATATTTTTGTAGTGTTAAAACACTAAAAGGTTTGGATTTTTTGAACACTAACACCTCATAAATGTTTTTTGGGGTGTTGGGGGTTGAGGAGGTTCAAAATTGTACCCAGCCCAAGATAACAGCATGACTAAACAAGCACCAACCAAAAACAAAACTAAACCTCAAGTCTTAAAACACACCCTGCCTCGTAATCTTGACAAGAGATTACGAAGCGAATCGTATTGGCACAAACAGTGGCCTGCTAATCGAGTGGAAACAGACTACAAACAGCCCTCTGTCAGAGAGGAGGCTAGGGGGAAGAGGAGTAAGAGAAGGGAGCAAGGCCAGTGTGCCAGTGTACATTCCCTGGTGCCATTCCAGAACTGTTATAAAGACTGTTCTTTTCTTACTGCCCTTTTAAGTACAGAACACAAACTTCAGAACACCGGGTTCTAAATAAAGATACTGAAGTACTCAATGTGCATTTGCTGAATCCCAAAAGATCTAACCACTGATTTAAACACTAATTACAAAAAGAGACGAAAAACTGTTAAAGCAAAATCATAATCTGTTGTAACTGATATTAAAATAAACTCTGTGGGGTTGCACAGTAGCATATCAGTTAATGTCTAAATACAAGAGACTTTCTAAAACGTATCGATATCAGTCCATATTGGATACTTAACTGTGCACAATATTTTCACCCTTTGATTACGTTTGTCCTCTAATATTAATCTCACCCAATGATTAAATAACCGATCTTGAGTAAATCTAAAAAAAATAAAAATAAAAAAAATAACCTGTATATTATAAAGTTCACTATAATTTCTGATTGTCTCTTGTAAGATTTAAAATAACAGATTTTTAGAGTTTTTTGTGTTTTTCCCCTTGTTTTTTTTTTGTTTTTTTTTTTATTAAAACAAACTGACCGTTTTCTGCGCAGTATCCTTCTTTGTCTCTTCTTCTTGCTTTTTCTTTTTCTTTTCTTCCATCAAATGGTTCTCTCCTCGTGATGTTCAGCTTCTCTCAGCTAGAAGACAGACAGGTGAATTATTAATAATCGTCAGGATGGAAGACCCATCCCATGTGACCATGCAAGAAGACTATAGGTCTATTGTGGACTGCAGGATCTGCAAATTTTGGACAGTAAAAGAACAGATACAATGTTTCCAAATCCACCTTTATCACTCACTCATAAATTAGGAAGTGGGCGGAGGGTGTATGATTTATTTAATGTGTCTGGAGACAGGTAATTATTTCTGAGACCCAAACTGAGGCCAAATTGAGGGCATCAGTCTCTATGGTAAGTCTAGTTAAGTTCAACATTGCAGTGACTCAAATCCAATACAAAGGCCCCAAAAGGCCTTGGTAAAACTCTGACCGTGCATTGATTTGACAAATTGATTGTGCTACAGGGGTCCATCCACATTTTGTCAGTGCCAGTGGGTATCCTGACTTATCTCACTCATGCAGTTTAGAAAGCATGACCTAGCCAAGTGGACAGTTGATCCTCATCTTTCCAAATGTAAGACTGTGCACAATATATTACACCCTAAATCTAAATGCATTTTCCACCCATCAACACAAAATGAGATCTCATTCCACTGACAATGCAAACATAAAAGTCACAAGTCAGGTATTAAGTCATAAACATACACATAAACTATATACACCAGAAATAATGGGGAAGGTGTCCTGTTGTGTTGTCAGTTTGTAAAGGAAAAGCTGTCAATCAGTGAAACTGCAAGTGACAACAGTGCATTGTACTTAGAAACAACGCACTGGCAGAGAGCCATAGTATGGCTGGACCAACGCTTAGAGTTGCCAATCAGCTGTCCTGATTTACCCTCTGGCTCAAACCCCTTCCATTGGTTAGTAAACTTATCCCCACTTTTGCTGTCCAATCAGAACACAGTCGTTTGAGTGATTGCCATTCACATTACCTCATGGCAGAGTTCCAGAGCAAGAAGATAGGATCGTGTTGAAATTACCCGATGCATTTTGTAAAGGGGGACACTGAACGGCTTTATAAATATCCCACACCCTTTGTGTGCTGGAATTTTCCAAAGCCTACCAGTTCAGCTGTTCATAAAATATAACCATCTGCTCCAGACACTCGAGCTGATACATTCCCATTAGGATTTGTGTAAACATACTGTATTCTTTGATTCTGATCAAATTGTTTTTAATGGCAAGAACATTCTATAATCCATTTCTTGGCACAGATTATAATTTATTCCAGGTTTTACTTGCACAACCTCTCAAATAAATGTAAAAATACATTGTCTCTGATGTGTTCAGACATATCTTAATCAATATACTGTAAATGTACTCAATTTCATACAGATTTTTTTTTAAAAATATTAATATAAATATTTTTGAGGTTTATGTTTTTTTTCCCCAATCAGAAGAACCATCATTACACAATCTAGGGCGTTAATTCTACAGTAAATCATCAAGTCAAGTTTTTCACTGAATTAAGTGTTTTTAAAATGTTAAATTAATAAAAAATTAAATTAATCATTTAATAACTATTAAAAGTATGTTTAATAGTTTAAAATTTTACATGACCTAATAACACAGTGGCAAGATTCAATTTGTGAACCCTTTCAAAATAGCTAGATTTCTGCTTTTATAACTCCAAAAACCTCAACCAAATATTTTCTAGTTGCTTACATGACTATTGACCAATTTTGGACCATCCCTCCCCACAAATCTGTTTCAGTTTATCAATATTTTCGAGCGGTCATGCCAGAACAGCCCTCCCTATATTATGCCAAAAAATCTGCATTGATTGGTTTAAAGGTCAGAGAAACACATATTTTCCTTTTTTTCCCAGCCATTCTTTGGTTGATTTATTTGTGTGCTTTGGGTCACTGTCTTGTTGCATCATCTAACCTCCCCTGAAGTCATAAACTGTTGTACTGACATTCTCCAGTAATACGTCTTGATACACTTTGAATTTATTGTTCCTTCAATGACAGCAAAGTAGCAGTGTCGATTCTGTAACAGTTCAGAATTTCTTACATTTGTAGACAGGGCACCCGGGCAACCCATACTTCCTTTCTCATCTCCAACTGACAATTATCTTTTGGAGATGTCATAAAACAGACGTTTTCTTACTTTTTCCAGCCGGCCTCATCAACAATGACTCAATGTCTTCAAAATTTTTTTAAAAGTAAAGAAAACTTTGTGTTATTATTATTAAGTCAGTTTGTGCATGTCTTTTATTGTGAATTAGATAAAGATTAGACCACATTTTGAGTGATCGATGCAGAAATTATTGATACTGTTATTTTAGTAGGGTTTTATTTTTTTATTCTTGCTACTGTAATAACAGTAACTTTTATTTTTATGTATTTGTAACACTTACTTTAAGGACTGTTTTTTAAAGCACATATTAATGCCTTATTCTGCATGACAATATTTTAGGTTCCTCAAGTTGACGTCAACATGAAATATAAGCATATTTATGCCTGCCCACTTGTTGTGCGCACAGACCAGGGAAAACTTAAACCTACCCTCCCTCAAACAGCATAGCAGATTCCTGTGGAGAAGACGCTGTGAGGGTAAACCCGTTAGGGTATGTCGAAAAACTCCCAACTCATTTTCTCCTCCAATATCAAAAATCATCCTAAATCGCTGCAGAAGGACCGACTCAGTGTTTACAAAGTAAACGTGCAAGGAGGGTCTAACATCCTTCACAAAAAAATAAATAAATAAATAAAACAACGATGTAGGACGACTTTGAAGTTGAAGGAAAAGTGTTGGGAGTTTTAGATATACCCTGCATGTGCCTGGCAGAGCTAGACAAGATGAGCATTTGCGGTTAAAAAGTGAATAAATATTATTTTTTTAAGAAAATGACAAGATTGTTGACCCTTATTCCTCGACTGGGATTGTGTAGAGCCCTTTGACGCTGCATTGAAACTGCATTTTTAACCTTCAATTCGTTAACAGGGTATATACAGAAATCATGGAGTTAAATTTAATACCTTTTAAGACCTTTTTTAAGACTCTTTTCATACATTTTAAGACCTCATCGCCACTCCAAGTTTTAACCGGTTACATTGGCGACACTTTAACTTACATTTACTATAAAAGATGTATTTGTAACATCAGCTCTTATTACTCTCTGCAAACCATAGCGGTTTTGTGGAACACTTCTCATGACAAACATCTGACTGATCAGACAGTTTACCTGTGATTATGGAGTGCTTGATTTGATAGTGTCAGTACTGCACCTGATCAAGTCTGAACGATCATGGAAGGTAAAATAACAAATCACAACTATTACATCCTTTTAATTGTGCATCCCAAGCCCATGTCAGTATAATAATAAAAAAATAAAAATAAAATAAAAAAACACCCCAAGTTAGCGCATTTACCATGTCCCAAATATAAAAATGTAATTTCCATCCCTAAAATACATATTTTACAGTCACTGTTATGCACATTTATCATAAACACAGCTCAAATGCTTCCTACTAGTGTGGCCCAAAACATTTAGCACAGTTTTTATTACAGGTAGAATGCAAAATGTTTCAGTGCAAGCATTTCAACCAAATGTAATTAATGCAATCTTTCAAACCTTTAACCCACTGGGAAAAATCAACCCATTGCAACAGTTTAAAAGCAGCCCAATTTCGTGAAAAAAAAAAAAAAAAAAAAACCTGCATCCAACACGAGTTGCAGAAGTCAGATTGGCTGATCACGGGTCAAAAGTAAGGAGAAATGACTGACAAGATGTTGGAGGATTTGCTCCTCAACAGATAGCGAGTTCATTGACAAATATAGATGTAGCCTACTCACTTTACACAGTGCGCGAGCGATCGCCAAATCGAAAGTGAACTTGCAGCGCTTATTTCAAAGGGATTTAAATACCCCACAGATTGATAGCGGCGCCCTGATCCTCGAAAATTAAATACAATGTTAGAATGTTGGCGGGAGCAGATTCAAATATCGCGGGAGCGGATGGGAGCATGCGGTAATGATAGCGCGGGGCTTGTTGATCCCGCTCTCGCTGAATTTCTGACCACGCAGCAGCGCAGTCAGTCAGTGATGACGTCAAATCTTGCGGGAGTCCATAAATAAACTACACAGAACCCCACTATTCGGACAAATATACATAATGAAAAGATTATACAAAATTTAATACTTTGGTAAATGGCATTTAAGACTTTTTAATACTTTTTAAGGGGCCTTAATTTTCTCTAAATAGATTTATCAACTTTTAATACTTTTTAAGACCCCGCGGACACCCTGCACCCCTGAAGTCCACTATATGGAGGGAAAAAAAAAAGCTTTTTTTTAATTCTTTGCGACTGAAGAAAGAGAGACATGAACATCTTGGATGACATGGGGGTGAGCAAATTATCAGGAATTTTTTTTTTTTCTGAAAGTGGAGTAATTCTTTTAAAAACTGTTTTTGTCATGTATTCTGTACTGTAGCATGCAAAATAGGTATTTAATTGTGTGTTGTGTTCACTCTGCGCAGCTTGTAGGTCTCTGTCTAACCGGCTAACAGCAATATCTGTTCGCTTGCAATTGTCTAGAAATCTGTTAATGTTTGTTGATGTGTGAATGTTTGTCGGTGTTATTACTTATAAGTTGGTGTACAAAATGCAGTGCTTTACCAATACTTTTCTGCATTGGGATAACGCATATACCATGTTTGGGTGTTCACCACCGAGCTGTGGGCTAAGTAATGGTGATGGGTGTTCCGTTATTGACATGCGCTGCACACAGTAGACCAAACACAACAGACTGGGTCATCAGAACAATCACTGTAGTTCAGCGTCACGCAGAGGAGGGGTTTGGAAAAATGACTCATGGGGCGGACCGTTTGGGAGGAAAAAATAAATGCATATCATAAGACAATGAAAGTGTTTTTTTGACCTTGCATACATATCAACCTATTCTTGGGGACTCCCAAAACAAAAATATGAACCTTTCATAACCCATAACAAGGGCACTTTAATACTAAACCCGCACCTAAATCTAACAACCACCGATTAATAAGCTGCAAATTAGAAGTTCATCGAGGCAAAAGGCATAGTTAATAGTGAATATGTGTTCCCTGATCTCAAGTGTTACCATATATGTTTTTACTGAAATCTGTTTTTAATATGAAATAAATAAATTCCGCACAGAGATTTCTGTGTCATAGACTGTTGAATCAGAGTATTAAATTGAAACCGATGGATTGAAGAGATTCTTGAAAATGAACTAAACATATCAGCTGAAACACCAAACCTAAAACAACTTTTTTTTTTAGTTCTTTCACCATACTGTACCAACCAAAGTAAAAACAATAATCTCTTAAACCAACATTTACATTTATGCATTTGGCAGATGCTTTTATTCAAAGTGACTTACATTGCATTGAAGGTACAATTGTCCAGTTTATGCATTCCCTAATCGAACCCGTTACCTTGGCATTGCTAGCACTCTACTCTAGGAATAAGCATCACAGTCAATGTTATTTGTTTACAATTAACAAAATTACACCAGAATGCGCAAAAAAAAAAAATCACCAATGGAAACTGACCCAAATTTCAGGATGAATATATCACTTTCTCTGGGCATAAGACCTGAAGGGCACACTGAGCTTAGTGAGCTATATAATAAAAACAGTGAAATTTTCTAAATGCTCAAAAAGAATGAAAGATGATGAAAAAAAAAAATTATTCAAATTTATATACCTTAAAGGCAAAAAAAAAATAAAAAAATAAAAAAAAAAAGAATGTAAGAAGTGTAATATTCATTCTCACACATGAAAAGTCCCAAGTTGCATGATCAAGCTTAGGTCAGGCAACGCTTAAGGTAAAGAGGTGCGAGGGATGTGGTTATCGACCTGCAGGGCAGGACAGGGGAGGTTTACAGAAAAACACACTGAAAGGTGGTGTGTTTCGGAGTGGGCTGTCTTGGCTTATATCCAGACCTGTGGAGGCTGTGAGCAGAGGCTTGTGTGCTCACAAGGACTTCTGGCAGGCCACAGCAGAGGGGAGGGGAAAAACCATTAACCTTCGGCCTTCCTGCCATCGAGTATTAGCAACCTGCAGCTCCCCTCGGTAGTTCACTGCACTGACTGGGTCATCAAGAGGCCTTCTCAAACTACAACTAAAGAGCAGCTTAGCACTTCCTATGTGCTAAAATTACTGAGTGTTAAGGATATGCAGGATTGGCGGGAGTGGGCACAAAAACCTGCTAAATTTAGAATGCTGGGTCGTCACGTACAACCTGACTCCAGCTGAACTGATTTGGATCTTGACTCCAACTCACTGACTTAATGATCCATGATCTGTTGCATAAACTGCTTAGACTACTATTGCAAGTTAGTTAATTGTATAAAAACATAGATTGGAACTTAAATTAACTTAATTAATTGAGAGCCTACATTTAGATTTATCTATTTTCGCAGTTTACACAGGAAAAACAAGGGCGAGTAAATCAACTCGCAACCAAATGGAAACCAATCACTACCATACATTTAAAGTTAGCAAAGAGCCTTAAGTTGTATCCTGGCCTTACCATGTGATGTTTAAGAAGTCAGGTGTACAGCAGAATTGAGGCCAAACAATCCAGGATTGTCCTACAGAAGAACAATAGCTTTATCTAAGCTGTCAAAACATCAATGTCAGCTCTATTCTGATGAAATTTATCAAAGTGAAATCGGATAAGACACTATACAAAAACACGCAGCTCCAGGAGATGGAGTCAGTATCATTCCCGAATGGTTCTCCCTTTCATCCTGAAGGTTATACTGACAGCTACCACAGAGGCAACACACAGAAGAACAGACAAGCGCTTCTGACAGCTTGACAGGGGTACAAAGCACAATAAAGGCAAACAAGTATTTATAAAATAGAGAAAGGAAAACCAGACGTTCATTTTTAATAGTACGCCTGAGAGCTCAAGCAGTACTGAATCAATACACAGGACAATACAACCACTACATCCAGAAATCAGTTTAAATCACTGAAATCTGAAATGATGATAACTAGCAAAACAGAAAACAGTTGACACAGAATGAATAAGATTTGTACTCCATCTTGAACGAGCTTCAACTTTAAAGCCTCTCAATCATTTATGATGGTGCACTCTCGTTGGGGTTCCTCACAACAGCAAATTCCCATCATTTACATATTAGGGCTGCATGATAAATCACATGCGATATTTCATGCGCATCTTTTCACTAAAGCCGATTCTGTAATCAGCAGTAAATCATATATGATCGTGGTTTTGCGCAGCTTGTCAGTGAACAACGGCTCTGTGTAGTAAATGCTGCTCCATGTTAAAGCACGCACGTGATTGAGATTTACCGCTGATTACAGAACCGGCTTTACTGACAGGATGCGCATTAAATATCGCATGCGATTTATTGTGCAGCCCTATTACATATAGTACATTACATTTACATTCAAACATCAGGGCTCAATGTTGATGGCTGATGGCTGGCTGGTGATTGACAAACCTGGCCCTTGCCCTAATAGGCCAATTCTTAATGTCACTGACATTCATTAATCTAACACATGCATTCTACCCCTTGTTTTTTGGCTGCAAGATGAAGTTAAACAGCTGCCTAGAAACTCTAAGAAAAAATTGTGATAGTGTTCTTAATATAAAATAAAATATTTAGAAAATTAAACACCTTTTTATGTAAATATTTTTTGTAGAATAAAGATGTATTTGTAAAATAAAATGATGGAACTTCTGCACTACTAAAATTGGTGCTACTGGCACAACTAAACAGAAAACAAATTACAGATGAGCCATGTACGAAACTGTCCTTTAACTAAACTTAGAAACCACAAAAAAAGAATAAAAAAAATTAATATCTGTGTTCTTTTGACACTAACTTTCAATTTTGGGGTTGCTTGGTGCATTTATTCATGCTGTTTACCTAGGCTCTATTAAAATTAATTAAAATATTTTAAAATTATATTTTGAAAAAATACAAAACATTTTCTAAAAAGGATATTCGAAGTATCCGTTCTCAAAATATTAAACATCATTAAAGTCATTGTTTAAGATGTATGTTTCCTGACTAATCTATAAGGACCTGGGATCTCCAAAATATAAGGGTTGAAACAAAATTTGTTAATCTGAAATGAAATAATCCAAAAACTCAATCTCGGACATGAAGCTTTACTCTGCCTAGAGTCTATAGCAAAATGCTATCATAAGACAGAATGGGGGAAGGACCCAGCAACACAGCAGGGACATTTTCTGGGACACCAGCCAACACTCACAAATCCTTTCTTCTCCAGTTCTTTCCCTAACCCGTACCCCATCCTGTCCTGCTGCGTGGCGCAAAATTCTCCTCTCACATGGACAAGAGGATTTCAGCCTCTTACATCAGAGGGTTCAATGTTAACTGAGCTGGACTGGACTGTAGTGCGATGATGAGGTAATGAGAGAAATATGGGTGGAAAGACCTCAAAACACCCCCCTCACCCCCTCCCCACAAGACCCCTGTCTGGTTGTTCGATATTTAGCATCTACCTGAATTGCGTTTTGATGCCATGTCAGCACTGTCTAACCTCTTGGGATATTCTATTTTAATTTAAGCAATTACAAACATGTGGTTTAATACTACACAACTGCCTGAAGAAAAATACCTCCTTTGAAAAACAAAAGAATTCATTAAAAAATCTAGGCACAGGAAAGAATGAAAATCAGGAAAACGATACTACAGAAATGCAAACTAAAATCCAGCAAAGGAGAGTTCACCACAGCCAGGCTTTGAAATCTGTGCAGACAAGAACAATGTGCTCTAATTTTATCAGAGCAAGACGGAGGCAGTGTGCAGCCACAGAAGCCAATATTAAATTATGTCCAGCTATAAAGTGGGGCTAGACACTAAATAGAAAGCCACAATGTACGCAGAGAATCCCATGAAAGACAAGGCATTCCCAGTGACTTTCTACTTTTACAACCTCTGCGGTTCAGAGGTTCGTGTGCACCAATATAGTCCAGAGCGAGATCACTCATCTGTATTGCATGCCCTTTTTGACACAAGCTGAACACTGGCGTCTCACGCCTCCAAACTTTGACCCCAATCCCCTGCAGTGCCATGAGGGACGGTGGTTTCCCAAAACCAGACGAAAGGGGGGAGAGCTGAATCTGGATGTACCAGAGCGAAGGAGCTCCTCATTTTGGTGTGATTTATAATTAAGGTTGAGCAGCACACACTCAAAGGGTAGACGAGTTATGAATTACAAGTGAATTGCCCTATTCATCTTATCACTGGCATCAGCCAAGTGTGACATGATTTTCAAGAGAGAAAAATAGATAGAAGAATAAAATTATGGTTCTCAATTAAGCGCACAAGACAATAAGCAAAGCTACAAAAGAGCACAATGACGATATGGATAAAAAGTACTAGAATAGTAGGGGAGAAGAATGGCAAATTCAAATTCCTATTTCTCAGAGAGTAAAGATGGTTATCTAAAAAATAATAATTTTTTACATTAAAAAAATGCAAAAATATCTTTACTGCTTAACTGCTCTTAAGTATTTATATAATAATTCTGAATGTATTTTTTTTTCACAAGGAGAAACAAATGACCCTGAGTTTGTGAATATAAACAGCTAACAGAGCAAGAATCAAGGCTAGATCTAAGAAATTAACTCTAATTGACCTTTTTGACTTCTTGTCTTTCTCTTTTCTTTCCTGTAAAATATATGTCAGTACACAAGTTATAGGCTGTCCTCTATGTGTTTTGCTGGAAATCTCATAACCAACAGAAATGTAATATCATGGTGAACAGATCCCTTTCAGCGTGAAAGAACATGGCAACAGTGAGGAGCCGGTTAACTGGAGGATTTTAAGTGTAATGTTTAATAGGATCAGATGCATGTGATATTAGTTGTACCCACTAGATTAAAATTAGCTGAATCTTCTATTATTTTGAGAGACAGTAAGAGTAATGGCCAAAGTCCAGCCCTTCATTTTGTACCACCTCAAACATTTAAAATTGCATAAACGTTTTAGGGATATTTTTTGACACTGACAACGTGATATCACTCCCCTTACAACCAAATTAACATTACATTAAAATAACCAAATATCAGATTCACTGCATAGTTTATTACTGTGGAACTGTGGTAGTCTGGTATGCTAATTAACATATCTGACTACAGTATATCTTAAAATAAACACACAGGTAAATAAATAGAACAAAATGAAAGACTATTAAGATAAAAAAAATCTTTCAGTGTAAATAAAGGCTCTAATTACAGATTACACGACTAAACAGCAGTTGGATAAATCTAAAACAGTATTTTATCCAAGCAGCTATCATTTATCTGACCAGTCAGCAAAGTAACTAACAGTAAACACATTACAGGCTCAGTCTACCTGCAGTAACTTGGTTAAGCGTGTTTATGGTCAAGCTTATCGCTGAGTTAGAAGCTACAAGCTTTCAAGTAACAACCCAGATTTTTAACCACTACGCCACAGCACACAAATGTCTCCAAAGGATTAGACTTAAATTGAACTCGCAGCCTGTTGTAGAGATTATAATATATATATGATTAGATTTATATTGAGGTTTAGGCTTGTTTTGGAGTTTATGATATATATAATCTCTACAACAGGCTGCGAGTTCACTATTGTTGTAGAGATTATAATATATATATTATAATCTGACCAGTCAGCAATTATTTTTTTATGTTTAGTGGTCTGCATATGTGGTTTAGATTGGTAGCCAATATCTCAACTTACCTTTTTGTTCACAAGTCGAGCTTTGGCAGCTTTCTTTAAAAAAGTGTTGCATGTTGTACAGCGGTATAAAAGGCTTATTTTTTTCCGAAAAAAAAAAAGTACCCGTAAAAACAGACAGACCCAAGTAACACTGTACTGAATGCGCAGCTGAAAGAGTCCAAAAAAGGCAGCAGAACGAAAATAAACGCAAAATTCAGTATGCAAAGGGAAAAGGACTGTTGTGAAATTTCTATGCAGACTCAGAGCTTTGGGCTCTGATGGAGATTATAGATGCATGCATGCTGGAAAAACAGCACATGACATTTCCATAACATATAAATACCCTCGAAAAGACAGGAATAAAATACATTAAATCAGCGAGGCAGTTTGTCAATTACAGTGGCATAAATTGGTCATCAGAAATAGCTTCTCATCTACGGTGCAAGATGAAGAAGAGGGCAGTTTGAAGCTGCTAACGTTACTGTCTGGTAGACTGACATGAAATTATACGATGCGAGCTGCTTCATTAAAGTGCAAAAATAAAGATAGCGAGCGATGTGGCGAGCAGTCTGGCTGCAGTCGTGTGGAGAAATCCAGAGATGCTTTTAAAACGACAGTGGAAATATCCAGGGATAAGTGCGGAGTGTCCGGAGAAAGCGCTGAGAGTGTCGAGTCGGGATCAAGCCTCTGCAGCCATTTTGTTCGGCATCAACACAGCAGACGTGCAGCTCAACTCCAGTGGGTGGGGCTTAGCCGCTGAAGTCATTTCCATATGACGTTTAAACAACCAATAAGGTAGCAGACTGGTTTTTACATCGGAACACCGCCCATAAAATGTTTCAAAGCGTCCAGTTGGAATTCAGTGTGGCTGGAATGGGCGTTCAGCGGAGACCCCTGCACGCTCTCTACACAAACAAACAAACTATTTAAAAAACAGTCTTTTCATTTCACAGTGGCTATGAAATCTATCTATCTAACTATCTATCTATCTATCTATCTATCTATCTATCTATCTATCTATCTATCTATCTATTTCGCTGATTAACAAGGGTACAGCACCTAACCCTGATCATAAGCCTAAAACAGAATATTCCCTGAAAAGTTATCCCTCAATTCTGATTGGTTAATTGGAATGTTGTTTCAGGATCAACAAGGATGTTGATCCAGGAACATGTTGTAGCTACTTGGTGAAATCACGGTCACCCTATCTATCTATCTATGACACATTACACATGAAGGGAGTAATTTAATCTACATTCAAAGAAGCTCCCATATAGTATGGACTCTGCCACTGTTTGACCTATAGTGTGATTCCTAGTGTGACATCCTGAAATGCAAAAGGGAGAAAGAGAGGAAAGATTCATGCAGCAGGGTCCAGGCTTTATGCTGTTGTAATTTCCCATGGGACAAAAAGGGGATGAAAGAGCTGGTGAAAGAAAACAAGGCAGAGGGAAAGACAGTTCATTTTGTTTATGTTAGTTATTTTTAGTTATTTTCTAAAAGAAACCAATACAAAAAAGTACAAAAAAATAAGAAAAGGAAAGAAAAAACATTACATTTAAAGGGTTAGTTCACCCAAAAATGAAAAATCTGTCATTAATTACTCACCCTCATGTCGTTCAAAACCTGTAAGGCCTTCGTTCATCTTTGGAACACAAAGTAAGATATTTTTGATGGAATCTGAGAGCTCTCTGCCCCTTTATAGACAGCAAGGATATTACCACGATCAACGCACAAAAATGTGGACATTGGTAAAAAAGTCCATGTGACATCACGGGTTCAACTGTAATTTTCTACGAGAGCTGCGGGAATACTTTTTGTGCACAAAGAAAACAATAATAACATAACTTATTCAACAATTCTGCTCCCCAAGTTACCATCTTCTGCCATTTGGAGAGTAGAACGTAATCAACGTAATCAGCGTTGTTTATTATGTATGTTATTATTGTTTTCTTTGTGCACAAAAAGTATTCTGGTAGCTTCACTACCCCTGATGTCGCATGTACTATTTTACAGATGATATCCTTGCTGTCTATGGAGGGTCACAGAGCTCTCAGATTCCATCAAAAATATCTTCATTTGTGTTCCAAAGATGAACGAAGGCCTTACGGGTTTGGAACGACGTGAGGGCGAGTAATTAATGACATAATTAAATTTTTTGGGTGAACTATCCCTTTAAACTAAATTATCAAATTTTAGGTGAGTAGCTTTACATGAAACCTGCGTACAACTGACATCACAGGGGGGAAGGTATTGTCTGACAGAGCATACAACATGGCTACATTACAATTCTCACAGCACTTAATGATATAAAATAACAAGCCAAAGCCTCTTTAACCTTTTAAGACCCTGTGCCCTTTTATGAGGACATTATATTTTTGTTAATTTCTCTGAGACTGTGTTTTCTCTGGTGTTAAGAGGTTAAATGACACACACACACACACACACACAATCTTGTTGCCAATGTTGTGGCCCAGCCTCTCTCATCAAACTAATTATGGAAAATCAGTCCAGTGCTGGATTTATGGTGTTTTGGGACTTGACTGGTTAATCTGATTTATTGCACACTTAAACTTAATTGATTGCCTTCATGGATTTAAATGAATAATGAGGAGCTAATAAGCATTGTCATTGTTTCAAGAACCTGGAAGTGAACAGGGAAAATAGGATAATGACCAACGAGCAGAGAGAGAGAAAGAGCATTCTATCACTCATGAAGGTGTCATTATTTCTGTTCTGCATGCTTGATCTGTTGCCAGCTGCATGTAAGGGTTTTTTATGCTAATAATTTTTGTATGAATAAAACACCTGAAAATACATTTGGGTTCTAAAGTCATGAAAAAAATCTGAAAAAAAAAAAAACATATACAAAATACAAAATACAAAACACACTGCTAGAGATTGAGGATGATTTTAACAACAAAACCCTGTTTATAAATCTCTGTCAATTTGTAACTGAGGTGAGCACCTGACCTAATTTCCTCAGGTTAAGCCTAATGCAGAGCAGATGCATGAACCAACAGATTTATAAGGAATATGTATTGACAGGATTTGGCTGAATGAAGTTGTTAGAGTAATATTCTATAGATCACCAGTAGTCTGATCACTAATTTGCCACTGGATGTTGCTCCAAACCAGAAAGTGTTTAAAAAATCCTTTGAGATTAAAGTTACATTTAGTTTCTGTCAGGCAATTGTGCAGCTTCAATTGGATAGCGGAACAATCCTAATCAACAAATAGGCTCCCAGACGGCTCTGACCAAGCAACACAACATTTAGGATAAAGGGATGTTCTTGCTAGGTTACTGCCTAGTGGTAGATGTGGATTGTGCTTCCAGTCTACAGGATTCTTAATCTGCCAGAAAAATTGCAATTTGAGCACTTATTTGACCACTTAAAATATGACCCTGTTTGATACTCAGGGTTATAGGCTTGTTCAAAACCGTAACCTTAACTGTGAGCAGCAGTAATAGTGATTGCTTTAGCAAGCACAACAGATTATTTCCAATGCTGCTAAAAAGAACATTATTTTGTGTATTTGGTGTAATGAAATGTGTTTATGCGGTTTAAGGTTAAAAAAGCACATTATTTTCCACATAGTGTACATTATTGTTTCGCCTCTATGCCCCGCCTTCTGAAACGCATCGATTTTTAAAAGGCTTATCGCTCTGAAAAGCGAGGTGTGCTGTGATTGGCCAGCTATCCAGCACGTTGTGATTGGCCGAATGCCTCAAGCGTGTGACGGAAATATTACGCCTCTTAACCATATTGTGATGCCTTGTCCGGCTGGAGCGACGAGACATAAAGATAAAACCCATTATAAATGTGATATAAACATGATTTCTAGTCATATCTTCTATTGGAAGGCCAAACAAAGTAGTTTCGCTTTCTCAACGAAACACACACCGCGGCCTTGAGTGAGTGGAGGCTGGAGGCCTAGAGTGAGCCGCGGCCGGCTTGAGTGAGCAGAGGCGGGTGGCTTGAGGTGGATTCTACGAAG
This sequence comes from Cyprinus carpio, assembly GCF_018340385.1. NCBI lineage: Eukaryota > Metazoa > Chordata > Actinopteri > Cypriniformes > Cyprinidae > Cyprinus > Cyprinus carpio. The sequence continues at coordinate 11,265,435 of NC_056602.1, forward strand.
GAGCGTACCTTGTGCTTGCGGCAACTACATGTGACGAACCCGGGCTGAACTCCGCTTCATCCACGGTGAAAGCCGATTCTGCGTTCCACAGTGCAATGTTGATGTATTTCCCCAGCGACCAGCACGGATCAGCCCCAGGCATGATGAAGCGGATATTGTCCTCTTTTGGAAGGCTAAACAAAGTAGTTTTGGTTTCACAGTGAAACACACAACATCAATACGATATGGCGGCGGCGGCGGCAACAACAATAATACAACGAGAATACAAGGTATGCCTTCTTTCTTTGGGTGAACATCTGGGCAGCATTATGCAAATCTTCCCACATCATGACGTAGAGATGTGGGGGCGTGTTAGAACGAGCCGTTTCAGGATGAGTGTTAACTTTTATAAAGAATATCTCTTTGGATTTGAGACTTTAGTCTTTGCAACTTTACAGATCTTCTTTATGCACCAAGAGCTTGTAACACTCCAAAGAGAAAGGAAAATTTGAAATCGCATCATATGACCCATTTAAAGACTGAGTTTAGATGTTTTAATTGTAATATAACCTTTGATGCCTCTTAACATGTAAGGCACTTTTATTTCTGTCATGGGGGACTCCTGGTCCAGTCTCTCAGCATTTCCTCTGTTTTGATTTGTTTTTTTAGCAATACGAATCTTGTCCTTTAATATGCAAGGAGCTTGGCTCACACTATGAACCTCACACTATGAACTCTATTTGCCAAAAGAGCACAGATGAATTCCACCTCTGTTGTGAATGTTAGAGGCATTTATCCCCTCAGGCAAGGGGTGATATTCAGGAGTACACAGCTGTAATAGGGGTTGTAAATGGGTTAATTTAGTTTTTGGGAAGCAGAGAAACAGAGGTCTTTTGCTACAGGCAGACACAATGCAGGGGAAAAAAGAGATAGGAAAAGGGAGAGTGTGGGAGAAAGAGATTGGAGGTGTTACTGTCTATGGTACAACCCCTCCTCTTTCTCTCTGTTTCTCTGTCTTTCTCTCTCTCTCTCTTTTCAGGGTGTCGTTGTGATTAATGCAGCTTTTTTTTGTGTGTGACCCGAAGGTCAAAGGAACAGAGGGAGTGAGGGATGACACTGAGGGGGGTAAGGCAGTGCATAATTCACTCCTGCAGCAAACGCCTCTCTGCTGCTCTAATCTGAAATGTAATCAAACTTGCTTTAATACAACTGGCTTGGAAGAACCAGAGATTGGTGGAGGGGGTGCTGATGGTTGACAGTAAGCATGAATATAACCTACTCTCAGCAAACACACCTGATCAGAGTCACACAATATATATATATTGTACTTTATAAGTAAGGCCTCCTAATACAAAGTGGGACTGCTTTTTCCAAGGCCGATATTTACAAAATATAGACTTCTGGGGGATACTCTGGCTTCATGACACTAAGTCAGTCATTTTGGATCTAACAGTATCCATATTAAGTACTAGATCTACATATCATCTTCAGAAAAAAATCCTTCAGGTCCCAAAAACTATTTGGTTTTCCAGCATCTTTTGCATATATGAACCCTTTACAACAATGACTGTATGATTTTCAGATCCATCTTTTCACACTGAGGACAACTGAGGGACTTACATGCAACTATTAAAAAAAGTTCAAATGCTCACTGATGCTCCGGAAGGAAAAGTTATGCATTAAGAGCCTTTGAACTTTTCATATTTTGTCTTCTGGGAAACTAACTTCTGAAGGGCAGTATATATATATACTATATATATAAATCATATTTAGGCAAGATAAGAAAAATTTACACATCTTCATTCTGTTTTACAGCCCTGGCTCTTAATGCATTGTTTTACCTTCTGGAGCATCAGTGACTGTTTGAACCTTTTGTAATAGTTTTGTATGAGTCCCTCAGTTGTCCTCAGTGGGAACAGATGGATCTCAAAAACATACAGTCATTGCTGGAAAGGGTTCAAATAAGCAAAAGGTGTTGTAAAACCAAAGAATTTGTGGGACCTGAAGGATTTTTCGGAAGAACCTCTGACAGTTTAACTTTTCCGGACAAACAAGCGACTTACGAACAACTATCACAAAAAGAATCAAGCATATGTAAACTTTTGAAGGGGGTCATTTTAATAAATGTAACTATATTATTTTCTCTTGTGGACTATATGTAAATGTCTTTTATGTGAAATATCAGGTCAGTACTAAACAAAAAATAACATACGTTTTGTATGAGCCCCCTAATTTTGGTAAAATAATTAACATTTTGCAGATATTCCAGCATGTATGTAAAATTTTGTCCCCAACTGTATGTATTTACATACCTCTTTGCACCCAATAGTGTGAGTTTGGGGCATGGCGACTGTGGCATTCTGAGCCAGAGGATGTTTAGCCCATAAAGAAGAAGAGAGGTACAAGCCAAAATTCACAGAGACAGGCAGTGGGGTAAAACAAGGGTAAACACTGGCAATGGTTTTACAATATGGAAGAATTTGATGGATGTTTGGGTTTCAGTTGATCTGACAAACTTTGAATTGATCTGACAAACTCTGACAAACGTCTAGTTTATTCTCGACAGGTAAGTTAAACTTCAAGTAAAAAGTATTCCTAGTATATTGATCCTTTTATTAAACATGCTATGACAAATTTAAAAGATAAAAGATGAAAGATGAAAAAAATTAACCTAAAATAGATGTGACACACCCAGTTCCCATTTGTGATTTCAATATACACAACCTAATCGATTCCCAATAAATAGTCCTGTCCTGCATTTTTTTTCTTGTAAGAAATCTAGAACAATAAAAAAGGATAGCTAGAAAGTTATTTTATTTATCTTAAATAGCAAAAAAAATAAAAAAATAAATTTAAATTCCTAGCTGCTGCACACATATGCATTCAGAAAAGTATAGAAAATGCGTATGCAGGTACACAAAGATCCTCAGTTTTACAACTACAAGTTATTTGTTTACATGCTAACCTTTGTTTTTAGCAAATAAAACACATTTCTGGATCAACATTTTTGTTGAGTCTATAACTACATACATGTCAACCAAAGGATACTGATCTAGGAACCAATTCTACTTGACTAAATCTTGTTGTGCACTTTGCAGTGTTACTGCTGTGATAAGGTATGAAAAAAATAGCCTTCGTATTCACTAACAGCCACTTCAGAGCAGGCACTTGAGTTCCAAGCATCTTTAAGTATTCAATTACTTTTCATGCACAAGTAAACAGAAAGCATTATAGAACTTCAGCATACGCTTTGAGATTTGTAGCATGGTGTGATGATTAGATGGGCAGGCTCTGACTGAATATCTAATGCTTTCACACAGTGTTTCTGAGTGATTACTTTATGCTGATATGAGTCACATCTTTCTGAGTCAGACTTAAACAGCTCAAGACTTCCAACTAAGAACCAAGTGAATATTTCCCTTTGAGTCTGCAGTATGTGGTGCCATCCATTACTCTAACTCCTGTGTCTGTGTTTCTAATGCTTTCTCTCTCTCCTTTCTTCTTCCTGGCTCCTTATTTTCAGTCTGAACACACACACACACACACAATTCCTGGGTGTCATGAATCTTTCATTCTGCCGCTTGCTATAATCCCTGAGGCGTGCTCCCAGGAGACACACACACACATACACACACTCACACTCACACACACATACAAGCCCATTACCTTACACCAGAGGAGAGAGAGGAAGAGAAAGGGCAAGAGAGAGGAAGACAAATTGATGCATACTGCAGGACTGAGCTTCAGAGCAGCTATTACAAAAAAGCTTGCGAGACCGGCAAAAAGACAAGGAAAGGCATGCCTCTTTTCTTTTGTTCTTGCAGTTCTATACCCTCCACTTCCCCCCAGCTATCCCACGTCAGACTAAACCTGAGGTATGCTCACACAATTTCCAAACGTCTTCCTCAGCTTCATTTTGAACAGTCAGAGACACATCAGAAGCACTCATGAGAGGATTTGCCTTCAGGGGAAACATGTTCCACAGTTTCTACTAATGACCATATAAAAAGACACAGAATCTAATCTGACCACTGTCAGTAACACAACTACAGTCTAATGAGCACAGTAAACATACACGATACAGATTAAACCATATAGGAGTTATCAAAACATTTGTGAGTTTTCCCACATATAATGCAACTTGCCCCAGCCCATAAACACATAGTCTGAGCATTCATGCATCCACTTGAATATATGATGCTACTGATAACAATGATACTACATAAGAAGAGAGAGCGAAAGACAGAAAGAGAGGCATGATAAGGCCTATTTTTCTAGTAATTACAGCCTTAAAAGTTTGAATGTTTTAAGAATGTTAAAAATAATTAAACATTTACTACAATGCAATTCAAAATAAAGATTATTTGGTTGCACTATATTTTGCAGTATATGCACTTACCTGTACTTACAGTGTACTTACTGAAGAAAGAATTGATAATATAAGGTAACTACTGTACATAGATTAGGGTTAGGTTAAGGGGTAGGTTCAGAGTTAGTACGTAGTTATTACCCAGTTATTGTAATTACTATAACAAACACTTAGTATGTATATGCGGAACATGGCTGTAAAATAAAATGCTACTGGTTATTTTTTATTTGTTTACTTTATTTGCAGTGCAGACAGGAGAATGGGAGACAGAAAAAGAGAAAGCAAAAACCACCAGCATATTAGTGAAGTCTTTTACCTTTCAGAATAGATGGAATGAACTGAAATCAAGTGGTATAAATTTACAGACATCATCTACCAATCCCCAAATGCATTTCTCTGTGCTGTCTCCACACATATATATGGGTTATAGTATTCTGATAACCACTTCTGGAACACAATTATAGTGAGTTATGAATGTGAAACACAGTGGGTGCAGAAAGTGGGGGAAGGGAGGGCGATAAGCTCATCGGTATAGCTATGGTCTTGCAGTCTTGTGTCGCTGCCTCTTGGAGGGGGCAAATGAAGAGGGCAGAGCAAATTTCACGCCTCTGCCACCATCTTTTCAAGCTACACTTGTTCGCCAACTCCAATCCCTCTCTCTGCCCTCATCTCCCCATCCCCCTGTCCCCACGGTCAAAAAAAAATGACAAAAGCACAGAAATTCATCTCCAGCTAAACCAGCATACTATCTTCCGCGTAATGATAGAAAAAGAGAATGAGAGAGAGAAAATATCCATTTCATTGCTTCAGCCACAGTCACAGAGCTGTTTCCGTATGCACAGGGACAGCGTTTGCTTAATTGGAGATGTTAAATGGCCTATTTATCATGTGTCCAACACCTCTCCACCAGTACATGCCTAATTAATGCCCATAACTGCATAATAGGATTGCAATTATGTTATTTAGACACAACAACACAGTGTTGACACGTCCCCACCTGTGTTTGTGTCAGATGAATGTTGTTTCTGTTCTTATTTTAGCTGCTGCTTTCTTAACAGTGTTAGAACCAGCAGGATGCCACTTTTTACTGCCTTTTTGCAGCTAATCTTTAATTGCACATAGCAGGATGAGGAGGTGTTTGATTCCACTTGTTATGGATGAATGTTTATTCCAACAAAATGCAACATTAATGCCTTTGTTTCTGCAGCTATCTTAAGTGACAGTGATAAGACGCAGTACTTCATTTCAGACCCCTGGCAGCCATACACTAGACAGTTTCCCATGGGAGGTATATGTCTGGGTGGGGGATTTCAGACATCCCGTCCTTCATTTTCTAGTCTTCAGACCAGAGAGTAAACTGCAGGCACAACTGTTTGTCAAGGACACCTAAAGGTCATTAAGATTTCAATTAATATGGCTTTAGACAGGGCCACAAGGGGAGAATGTTTTCCACAGTAGTATCACAACTAGTAAACTTTCTTTGTCCAGCTTCAATTATGATCTTTAATACATGAAGACTCTTTCTGTTTTTTTGTTGTTGTTTTTTTTTGGGTTTTAATAGAAACATGGTTTGCAGGAAACAACATTTACAGATGTAGGGGTGCCAGCCATGCCTCAGCGTGATTAAACAGCCTGTACTCACACATTACTGGAGCTGAAGGGCTCATATCCCAACCCAAATGGGATTTTACACATGGATGAACTGTGAAAATCCATATTTCCATGACCGCATCCTTGCATTGCAGCAGGGGAATTACTTTGCCCTCTAACACTTTACCGAAAAATTAGAGGGATGTTCATGAATGGGATGAGAGGGGATTCATTATTGGTTGGGTTGGTAGAAATAACACATTATAAATGTAGCAGAAGTAAGCTATTAAAAGAGAATCAGACATTATCAATGTGGTAATATCTGAGGAGTAATTGCAGTTCAGCTAATAATGAACTATCAATCATAGGTCACTTAACAGATGGGGGTGGTGCTCTGGAGCAAAAGAGTTCACATAGACACAAGAAGGAATATTTTGAGAAAAATTCATCTGTGTATTCTGTAATTTGGAAACATACAGGAAATGTACTTTTTATTAAACAACAAACACTGCACAATAAAGTCTGCATGAAGGAAAGTCATGAATCCCTATTTACAATCCATTTCTTATGAGTTCATGGACCAAATCTCACAATAAAATGAGTACTGCATATAACACAGCCCTGACCTGTACGTTATTTTACTCTGCAGCAGTTGCTTAGTGACAAACGTGATGCAGAATCACAACTGACTGTGTGATGTGGTTATGCATTAATATGTATGCGGTGATGCGGTGATGCATAGATATGTATTGGTAGCTGACACATTTGACTGCTCCAGACACATTGACGCATACACCATCTTGGAACGGTCAATGTGTCATCACTCACAGTAAAAATCAATGAGTTTTCATTGATGCTACAACATTGTACAGCCTCTGGATGTAAACACTGCTGGAATTTAAATTTGCGAAGAAATGGGATAAACTTTCACTTTAACAAATCAAGTAAGCAATGACCCATTCATAAGGGCTGCATCCGAAATCTCATACTTCACTACTATATTACATTCATATAAAGGAATATAATTTTTTAGCATCGCAAAGTAATTACTTATGCAACGTAAGTCCCCACTCAAGAGAGTATGTGATTTCAGACAGAACCAGGGACAGCCACTTGTTTCCTTTTTTAATAAATCCGAAGTTTGAATGAATAAGACAGTGACTTAAACATACACTTCTAACAACACAAATGCTGGTCTAATATTTTATGGATGTGTGTTTGTATGCAAGTGATCTTAAGATTATTTGTCCCAGTCAAAAAGAACATGTCTGAGAAAACCAGGATGGTGAAAAGTATATATCATCTATGTAAATATATGTGCAAGCTCTTTCTGCAAGGTTTTCTCTCTCCTAACACCTTCTGAGGATTGCATTAAGCTCATTCTGTAAAAAAACTGAATGAATAAGCACTAAGATAAATACATAAAACTATGAACTTGCCTGTGTGAGCTAGAGTGACAGCTCAAACAAGGGCCAATGATCTCAAAACAGAAGGATAATTGTAAAATTTAATAGTGTTGGTTAAAACAAATAGATAGATGACAGGGTCACTAACAAAGAGCAGATTCACTAGACCAGCAAAATGAGTAAAACATAAAACAGATAAACTCAATGGCGCTAACAAAGCAATTACATCCATGACAAGGCTGTAATTGTGTCTGATTGTAGTACCATTACGTCTATTTGCATCACATCTCATTATGGTCGCCTTTTTGAGCGCCTGCTAACCTCTAAGCTGCCTCAGGTTTTATGCATTCACTGGCAAAGCCACTGAAATGTATGCACTTTACACACACACACACACACACACACACACACACACACACACACACACACACACACACACACACACGTACACACACACACACACACACACACACACAATTATTTATGCATGAGTATGCAAACACATTCATGCATGCATGCACACATACATATTCAGTCACTCGTAGTCACACACATATTATTAGAGCTTCCAGCGACACTGCAGAGATCTCTCCATTCAGAGGCTGTAATTATGGACTCTCGAGATAAATCAATTAACATGAACATATAGCCTTTAATTTAATCCACAACTAATTAAAGCCACCAGAGGAGGGTGGGCCAGGGTGGTGGTCGAGCCATGGGAGGTGTGTGAGTAATGAATGAAAAGATTTCTATCTAAATCAGTGCTTCAAAAAGATTACAGTAATCTGATCAGTCTAGTTAATGGTGTCTATATTCTACAAACATGAATTGCAGTTAAATTTTTTTCTTTTTTTAGAGCCTCGAATAACTTCTTTTGACAGCTTTAAATCAAAAGTCTTTAAAAATACCAACAAATTAACATCCCACAGTCTGCAGCAGCTGGCATGAAAGGACCCGAACCGATCACAATCTTTCCATTTCAATTTAGCATTGCAGCTGACTACGTCCCCGCCAGCCATTTATCTTTCTCTGCATCCTTCTCTCATTTGTCTCCCCCTCTCTTTCGGACAAATAGAATGGAGTGGAACTGGACACGCCATCAAATCCTGGCATAGATTCAATCGGACAGTAATAGTCTGGTCTTATCAGGGTGAGAGCGTGCCGTCTGGAACTAGCATGGGCCAGCTGAGAACAGACAGGCACACTCTGGTTGCAGCATTTATGCCATTTTCATCAGATTCATTCAGCCACAAAAAACATTCGCTGCTTGAGTTACTGCAGCCATTCAACTATGAAAAGTAATCAAGCCCAAGAAATCCAGTCTTAATATCAATGTTTACAGAGTTTACTCCTCCATAAGTATACAACGTTTGCTTAATTGGAAGTAAACAGAAAACTGATTTCAAGGGTATAAGAAGTCTGTTATTATGAAAGCTAGCAGCTTGAGGACTCAGCCGTAACTGATAATCCAGAGCTGTTTTTGTGTAATAACATTGATTTATTTATTTTACTCTGATTTTGATTTGAAGGGGAAATTATTGAAATCATGTGTAAAAAGAGACTATGGAATCATAGGAGAGGCATGCAGATATGTACAGTACATGGACAAATATACAGTTTAGAGGTCATTACAAAAAGTATTTGATTGCATAATCTTCAACTGACCAATCAAAATCAAACAGTGTGGTCTAATAAGTTAACATGCATACAACTCAAAAAAAACATTTTCTATAGACTCCCTAAAGGCTTTTTGTAGGTTACCTTAATATTTACATATTTATTTGGAATATAGCCTAGTTTTCTGGCTGTAGAGAATGCTTGTAAAGGGATAGTTCAACCAACAATGGAAATTCTGTCAATATTTGCTCACATTGTTTCAAATCTGTATTTTATTCTTCTTTTGTGGAACAGAAAAGGAAATATTATGCAGAGTGATGCTTTTTCCCATAAGGAAAAACAATGTAATGATATTAAATTGTGACTTAGGCTGAAGTCACTGAGGAAGTGTCATATGCATGAACACAAAATCAAAGTAAATAAAGTCTTTTGGGGTAAACTCTGCTTTTAAGACTAAGTAAAATAATGTGTTGTACTGAAATTGTAAACATTAAAAGAAAAAAATTCCCTAAAGATTCCCATTTTGCCATTTATTTGCAAACTATAATGTAAACTGTGTCAATTGTTCAGGTGTTCAAATAAAAACTACATCGCTTACTTAAATTGATATTTTAATTCTCCCAGATCCATTTTGCCTAAAGGCAACCTAAATATACTACAAGGTCATACGCTCCAGTGCGCTGAAGGAGAATGTGGAGGAATGGATACAAAAGTCTGATACTACATAGACACTGTAGTATTTTTCTTGTATTTGAGGAATAAATACTGTCTGAACACAATCTGGCCCAAAATCTTATAATCCTGGGCTTTGCCAACTAAAATCATGTCTTCATTTTTAAATATAATTTTTTTTTTTTATCTTATTTGTTTATTCACTTTAAACCACCAAGCACTGTGGGGTAATACAGACCTGCTGCACTCATTTGTTGTTAGGAACATTTATCTTCATCAGGGGCTTAGTCTTCAACCAGCAGAGAGACATGGAAATGTGCAGAATCTGGATTTAAACCGCCTTTCATTGAAATTTGTCTAATTAGGCCCCAGATTAGCCCTGAGGCTACATTGATTTTTCAGCCGTTTTTTATTCATTGGATTTCCTTTCCCTTGTTGCATTTGTGGATAGAAATTTAAGATAACCTTGTTGTTAGAAGGTCAAATTAGCAAGGCAGACACTGGCTAAATTCAATGTTTGGCTTGATGTAAAATTGTTTACACTGGAGACATAAGCCCACTAGGAAATGAGAGGAATGCATGGACAACACATTGATGCTAATTCAACCAAGTAGTGTAATACATTTCTTTTTAATCCTTAAATATAATTAGGTCTTAAAATTGGCTATTTAGCTGCTCAAATTGTCCCTAAGGGGAAGACAGGGGTTTCTAGTCAAGGTTAGGAATGTTAGAGATGAGATGAGTTGCCCTCCAGTCAGCAGTGCTAACTTGCTAACCTGAGGCCCTGTGATCGTTTCCAAGGCGACGGCAGGGAGGAGATGTAGAACCTGCCAAATGGAAAATGTCAATTACAGCAAATATGTAGATATGGTGCAGTGTGTGTGCAGCAGGGCAGACTAGGAGAGAGGGATAGGAGGGAGGGGAGGTTAAGGCGGGAGCTAGGGCGAGACAAAGGGCTGAATTGTGCTTGCCTCGCTGACAGAGAACGTCTGTCATATTTCATTGTATAACAGTCTCTTCAGGAGAGAAGTGGCAATCCAGATTTTCCCCTTTATAAAACCCCCCATACACCTTCTCGTTCACCATCAGAAACATCCATCCAGTTCAGCCTTTAAGATGACTGAGCCACAGAGATAAGGTCAGCCAGATGAGGAAAGCAAGAAAAGGGATGGGATGGAAAGACAGGTGAATAAAAAGAAGAAACTGAAAGGAATGTTAGGAAGGGAATTGAGGTGGAGAAAAGATAAGAGGAGGATATAAGAGGGTATTCTAGCACAGTCACAGCCATTTCATTCATATGGGCTCGCTTGAGGAGATCTGTTTACATTGAATATAAAGTGGCAGTACCAAACAGTTGTTTATCATGAAAAAAATAAAAATAAAAATAAAATTATATATATATATATATCTACATTGATTTTAAAACATTTAAAAGTTTTATTTGAAAACTGAAAACACTGAACACTGAAGGTACCATGAAGTATATTTTTTTGTTTGTGATTTTATCAGAAGCCATTGCTATCTATGTAGTCAGAGTCTTTGGTTTTTAAATGACTTGCATTGTGGACAGCACAAAGCATGCTTATCCTTGAGTTCATGAATGCCAAAGTCAAAAAAACGTATTTAGCAGAAGAAAACTTGTTATACTTTCTTTAAGCCTTAACTTTCCAATTTAGGTGTGTGGTAATTATTTATATTAAATGTTATTAAATAGCTGTGAATGTTGATGGTATCCTTTGGTTTGTACACATTTAGTGTAATGTCAATTAAATATAGCAATAACACTTGCCGGAAAACATTCCTCATTTAGCTGGTTTATAAAGAGACAGACGTGTTTGACAAATGGCTAAACCAATAATAGTTCAGTGTGTGAAATCTGATTTTACTCCTGTGAAATAATGAATAAGAATAAGTAAATAACTGATCTATCTATCTATCTATCTATCTATCTATCTATCTATCTATCTATCTATCTATCTATCTATCTATCTATCTATCTATATAAAACGCAGACTCCTCAATCTCACACATAGTTTTACAGTTGCCAAAAATGGGCTCAGTTTGCTATGTAGCTTGTTTCTATTGGGTTAGTCCTTGTATTTAAATTATTTCTGTAATTAATGAAGGTTCTGTAAGTCTGTGACTGGGAAACACTGTATGTTGCCATAATAACTATAACAGCCCTGTGTGAAGCTACATTTAATGATGTACTTAAAACCTCAGGATAAAAAGGAGCTCTATGTTTTCCAAGATGCTCTGTTTGAATCCTCGTGATAGCAGGTAGCCTCAGCTAATGGCCCAGGTATTTTAAAAATGAAAATAAGTAGGCCTATATTGAACAAGCATCAAGATCGTTTGTAAGTATTTAATACATTTCTGAATACTGCTGCAAATTCTAAAAAATAAAACTCTTCTAACTTAAAGAAACAGAGGAGCAATAATAAGAAAAAGCAGTAGAGAAGACAGAAATGTATGAACTAATAAAAACAACAACAAAAACCAACTGTTGGTATTGACACAGATAGAAACAAATAAAGCAAAAGCAAAGGTGTATGTCTGAAACAGAAAAAAAGAGAGGCGGTTGAGGAGTGGTGCCATAAATAAATCATTCAGCAGATGTATGAGTTCTGACTGGAACTGAAAGAAAAAAGCAAGAGCTCTGACGAGATCAAAGGAAGGTCACATAGAGAAGATGAGAGAGAACATTGTGGAAAAAGGTCAACCATAATGTGAAGAACGCACTGCACGGAGCAGAGTGAAACCATCATCCATGCAGTCTGTCAGCATGTAGAGTTAGAGGAATGAACTCATTTAACCGCTTTTTTTTCTATTTCATCTATTCCAAAAAACAAAAACAAAACAAAACCTTGATCATGGAAGGTAAAGTTTAACTTATAAACAGAGAGTATAAGCTAATTAAAACAATAAATAACTCATCACTAAACTATAATGTGCAAGCTTGTTATTGAGGCACTGACACTGACTATGGATATAATTAATATAATTTTGATTATCACAGCTATAATTATAAGCATCATTATCCCTGACAGTATTACTAATGATAACTATGTAGGCCAATTCAAGGCACTTTATTTTCACTATCAGTATGTAGAAAGGTAATCCTTTAATTAATCACAATGAGGTAAACTTACTTCATTCTCTGTATAATCTGTTTTAATCTCCACCCTCAACTGATATTGGTGCAATTTATTAGGTGGCATGTGTGAAGCTTGGTAGTGCATTACTGTCAGGGTAATCCAATTAGTTTGAGCACAGCGATGTTCAGGCTCCAAGCTGGTGTTGAGGGAATTCTGTCTGCATGCACCCTGCCAAATGCTTCCCTGCTGAGAGTAAGAGCATTAGCAACACTGCCTGGACACAAGCAGTCAGTTTTATTAGCATTATTATCACCTTTCTATGAAGAAGGCGGGGGAATAGCTCTGCTCTGTAAATAGCCATGGTGATCATGGGAATCACTGTTTTGGTTGAGGGATCTCTCACAATACTACTATTACCTCATAATGGGTATTTACTGAGGTGACTCTGTATTCTGGAACACACTACTGATGATCACTGTAGGAATTGTCACTGCAGACTGTTGTAGAACAAAATCCACTTACAATGTTTCCGTGCTGTTTTGGGTCATTTTGACCAATTTTAGACTATAACACATATTTACTTAATATCATTTCAGCCTGAAACATCACGTCATCCTCCAGAGATGCTGATTCTGTAACTGCAGCAGCAAGGCATGGACTATATATAATATAATAGAATAGAATAGAATAGAATAGAATAGGGTCACACTTTAGTTTAGGGACCAATTATCACAATTTACTAACTATTAACTACAACTTTTGCATCAATAAACTTCTAATTAGCAGCCTATTAATAGTTAATAATGCAGTTGATAAGTTTAGGTATGAGGTAGGATTAAGGGATCTAAAAAATGTCATGCAAAATAAGGCATTAATATGTACTTTGTAAGCACTAATAAATTACCAATATGCTAGTAATATTCATGCAAATAAGCAACTAGTGGAAATGGGTCCCTAAACTAAAGTGTTAAATAGAGTAAAATAGAATAGAATAGAATAGAATAGAGATAGTCTTTTTGTGTGAATCTCATGGTCACACTACATTTTAAGGTCCAATCTTTGCTATTAACAAACCTCACGTTTAGGTAAGATTAGGGATGTAGAATATGGTCATGCAGAATATGTGCTTTATAAGTGTTAATCCAATATGTTAATAATAAGCATGCTAACAAGCAGCTAGTTAATAGTGAGAATCGGTCTCTATACTAAAGTGCTACCAGTGTCATTGATCTTTTCCTCACTGGCTAAATTCAAACTTTCTACTGAGTATAAAAAAATAAGTACTGCACTTGTGATGAGAAAGCACTGTCCAGTATGTACTTTTGAGTATGTAGTAAGACATTACAGCATCTTAATGTATTCCTGAATCATACTATTGTTTCTCTAAAGTATGTATGGATGCATTCTATTTTCAGCACCTTTATTATTATAATCTAGCCTAAAATATAAGTATTCCAAGATGTATATAGTCTTTCTCTCCAAACACTATTATAATTACCCACTCTGACATTGACATTTATGTTTTAAGAATATGCTTTTTATTAAAGCAATACACAATTGTGCAATATGGTCATTTCAACTATGTACACAAGGACAATTTCAGAGAATAGTAGCTAAAATAGATCTCAAATGCCAAGGACAACTCCAAAGCAATTAGCAACTACAATCACCATTTAATCATGTCATACCTAATACACAGCCCAGAGGAATCCCTCAAGGCAAGGATAGGTTCCTTATTCACAATGACAGCCGAGAGAGCTGCCATCACCAAAAATGACAGAGATGAAAAGGGGAATGCATTTTTAAGTCACATTAAGAGCCCTTTCTTCTTAACCCTGGACAGCAGAAGCACTTAAATAATCAACACTATTGTATTCATACATGTAATAACAGTCAAAGAGACAGCCATGTATTTGCTGATACTCAAATGAAAAGCTTGTAGGTCATTACAAACGATTTGTGATGCTCACAGTTTAAAGAGCCCACTTACATCTATTTTTATGTCATGTCAGAGCAAAAGACTTTTAAAAAATGAATGTATTGGTTTATTTAATGTTGTTTTATATTGTTTTTAATAAAAAAACAATGCTCTAAAATTACTGAGTCAAACATTTATATTAAAAGTCGATTCATGTACAGCATATATCAGACATTTTGTAAATAAACCTTATAAACAGAGATACAGAAAATAAATGTTTCAAAACTTGTCTGTTATATATAGACAGACAACAAGAGAAAATGGATAACAAGTATTCTAAAATACATATAAAGTGAGAATATCTGAACAAATGATTCCAGAAATCCATTTTTCTTGCGAGGGCAGTGGGGTCACAAATAAGGGCGCCTGCAGAAACACTTGCACACAAACACATATATCAACCTCAGCCTATCTGTGGAGAGGAACGAAATGAGATTTTTTTTCATGGTCTGATACGGAGGTGTGCGGAAATGCGTGAGGCGTTTTATAATCACAGATTCTAGGATTGGGTGTCAGAGAATGCTTGGATGACGATCTATCACTGGCTCACTGCAGACATGGGAGGTCTTTAAAAGAGATGACTTCAAATGCACTGAGCAGAGCTTCTGTTCTTTGGCCCATCACTGCTATGTTGGGGGGCTACACACATTCTAAAACTATTGGAGCACTTCTACAGAAACACACACACATACACACACACACACACACACACACACACACACACACACACACACACACACACGATACATTCAGTACCATCTAAATTGAGTTTGATACAAATCGGTTTAAACCCCCCCCCCATTTCTCTAAGCAGCTGGGAACACTGAGCTATAACAATACAAACCAAAAAAAAAAAAAACCTTACAAAAAAGTTAATATTAAATGATGTCCATCATGGATGTATGCATTAAAAGACAAAAAAAAAAAAAAAAAAAAAAAAAAAAAACAACAAACAAAAAACAAAACAAACAAAACACAGATGGAGTGGCAGCTATTAATAAACAAACACCCTGCATCCATGACAATATCCCTGCATCATTATAAAAGCCTATTAAGTCTAAAGTAGTCCTAGCCTCAGACGTCACACCTATGGACCACCAACACTCACATTCACTAAATGTCTGATGTATACGGCACTCTAAAGTGGAAACACTTTCATGAAGGCAAAAATGTTTCTGAATGATGTTGGGGTTTGTCCCGTAGCTAATTTTACATGATGATTACAAAATTTGTCTTAAAAGCTTTTTATTTAATGAAAAATTAGCCTTATAAAACAAATTATTATTTTTAAGCTTCTTTTTACCCCTTCTAGGGTCTGAAATGGAGGAATTTGGGTCACTACTGCTAATTAAACAATATTTTGCTGAATGTGTTTTTGTGCTGGCATCTTGGACTGTCATACATACAGACGGTTGGTCTGGGAACGCCCCCGGGAACGCCCCGTCACGTGATGTGAATTTAGCCCGTGGGGGAAAACATTGCCTTGGCACCAATTGAAATACACGGGACAATCCTGCCGAAGTTGCTGTGTCATTTTCTGTACCGCCAATATACTAACAAATTAGAAAGTGGCATGCATATATAATTAGCATTATCATACCTTATAAGCAAATCTATGTAGCCTAGTGTCGAACCTAAACTCGCATGAAAACGCATCTTCTAAGAGGTTTAGTCTACGTGATACACAGGTATACGCCGTATACCCACTAGAAAAGGCCAAGGATTTCGGTATACCCACTTAAAAAAGCATGAGGATACGTAATAACTTAGTTTTGTGTGAGAACTTTCACTCATAAATTCACCCCATCTGTGTTTGCGAAGCAACACGGATCGAATCGCGGAATCCAGTCAAAAATGTTTGCAAGTTTGCTATATAAAGCAGAACGTCACGGAATCACTGCTCTCTGTACTCACATTTCACTGCTGGTTATTTATGCTCTATATAATTGTGTATGTGACAAATAAAAATCTTGAATTTGGCTATTTTTGAATGAATAAATCTAAAGTAGGGCTGTACAATGAACCTATGGAGTAGTTTGAGGTCTATATTCAATACAGACTGCAGTCTGTGAGTTAGGGATAAGTCCCTCGGTAACTTTGTACTACTGATCACCGTTTTACAAAAGGATTAATAGTTTGGAGTGAAGCATATGTACAACAAGTGACAAGGTTTTATGGAGTTATAGTATGCAACATATACGAAAGTTGATTGAGATATAGGCTAATGTTACCGCTACAGCTACCACGATGTTTTTACCTGGAGATTCAACCAGATAACAAAATATGTCTGGAAACGACACCTCCATTTGGTTGGGTCATTGACCTAGTTTTTAATTAAATAAGGGCAATCATAAGCTATTACAGTTAATTTTGCAATGTACCATTGCCGGTCAGCAGGCGTCAATGACTCGCAATACAACATTTTTGTCATTCAAATACACATGATGTTCGCAGTGTCCCTCCCCCCCCCACCGACTCCACCCTCGCCACGCCAGACCACGCCCCCAACTATGACTAGATGCCGACTGTATGTATGGATAAATAAAAAAAGATGACAATAAAACCGCCCGTAGGTGGCAGCAAATAAATTATTTACTGAATCATTCAAATCAAACGATTCCTTCAAAACGGCTGATTCAATTAGAAATGAAACAAGTGAATGGACCGTTGAATCACTGGCTCACATGATTCATTCAAAAAACAAACTAAATAAAGGAATGAAACACCGCCTTGCTCTACACTGTTGTATAAAATTATTAGCATATTTATGTGCTGATATTCAGAAAAGTACATTGCTTAAAACACATAAAAACTCATACATGGTTATTGTTTTTCTTTCATTACTTGAATTATAAGGGCATTCTAACTGCATTATAATGGGGTTTATCAAGTAGTGAATGCTTCTGGACTCTCAAGATGTGTTTTTGTCTGTTTTTTGTAAAGTCGGTGACACTCGTCAGCTCTCCTATCATCTCTCAGTCCCTCACAGTCATACAGTACATACAGCACAATGATATTATGTCAGGGGGATGTATTTAAATTTAAATTCTAATCAAGGAAAAATCATACCTTCTGTTGTTTTCTTTTTAAAGAACTTCAAAAGTTGCCATCTCCCGCATCCCCCCTCAGTTCGAGCCCTGCTGATAGCCCCTCCACTTTGTAATTAAAGCTGCAACAGCTGAGTGCATGTGCAAGTGTCCAACATTCCACACTTTTTTTTCTTTCTTTTTTAGGGGGTAAATTAAGTGCATCGTCCAGGTATTTAAAGTGAACATTTTCTTTTTGGAATTTTTTCATGTTAACACACTACTCTCACTATTAACAGAACATCATAGAATAATGCATAAGTACACAAATTGGGATGCACCTATTGATTAAGTGGAACAGATATTGCATTTTTGTTTAAAAATACCTATGATATATGTAATACCTACATATTATTTAGATTACATTTATTCAATGAAATGGATATTTTATGTTTAAGTTAGTCCTGAATAAAATAATTGTGCAAGAGCCAAAAGCAAATTATGAATTCCTTAAATTCTTATGCAAACTATATTTTTGCATTATTTTCAGAGGTGTGTATGTAACTTATTCTGTGCATTTTACTCAGAAAAACAAAAGCAAAACGATTGTTGTACATTTTGTTCTTAATTTAATTGCATGACTACACAAATCGTGTTTGTTGCATTAACTGAAACCGGGCAGTGAATTTTTAGCACATATTTTATTTTTAGTGACGTATTTCCAACTAAAACTAAATATTGAATAGAGGGTGGGGTTTTATTTTTGCGCTCTTCCTCTCATGTTTCACTCCCAGCAAACTAATGGTCGGAGGGGTGACATTAAGCATATTCTGCCCAAGCCATCAAACTGACATCACCAGAAAAGGAATGCCATTCCAGAGCGGAAGCAAATTATATGATTTTGCTTAAAGATTACCAAAACAAAAATGTTTTTTTATTTTTTTAAATTTCAGTGGATTAATTTGCACATATTTATTGTTCTCTTTAAGACTAACAATGTGCGCTAACAAAATAAATATTGTAAATTTTGATTTCATGAGAACTTTAATTTTTTTTGTGGTAAACAGCAAAGCTTGTGGTTCTGCCACTCATTTGCATGCCTGTGTGTCCTTTGGTCTAAGGACAGAAAATTACAAAAGAATGAATCTAACTACTTTAAGTTCCATCTGAAAATAGGACAAAAATGCCTTAATTTCATTGTACTGTTATTAAAAGGTCAAACAGTGAAATCATTGCTTCTCCATATTCAGTAGTCCAAAGGGTCACAAATATATTTGAGTGGGTCTGAAAAGCACTTAGTTATCAGGACCGTCACTCTTAGCCCTAACCATTTCCCACAAGAAAATGAAACAAAGCCTTCATTAGCACATGTGACCCTTCATTACGCATATGACTACTGAATGATGCATAAGAGCGCCACAGAGCTTCCGTTATTAGCAAGAGCCTTCACCTTTGACCTTTCATCCCTCTTATATTTCATACTTCCATAATGATCCTTCATAAAGACTTGATGGATATCACTTGTTATCGGACTGAGGTGTCACTGGACTTAAGCTGTCACGTTAGTCGAGAGACGTAGTGGCAGGCACAAGGTGGTGAAGGCTTTGATTTGAGGTTAGTTAACTCTGCATGCTTTACCCTTTACTCATTTTAATATGCCTCAATTCCACTAAGATCTTAGGTTAGGTCAATAAAGATGAGAGGAAATGCTCTCCAGCCCACTTTCTCAAATATGACACTGTGCATAAAATATGACTTCAAAAAGAATGTATGTCTATATACAATAGTTCAATAGTTGCAAATGCATTACTGTGTACATACTTATAAAGATTATTAATATTAATAATGTACACACACACACACACACACACACACACAAAGTTATATATTATATAGTTATATATATGAAGAGTTTGGTTCCAAAATGCAATAAATCCATTTTGATTAATTTGAGTAAAAATGTGTTTTCTTTACCAAGAAAGTGACAAGATGAAAACCGCTATTTTCTGTTTCAATCTTTCACATAGCATCTTTAGGTTGTAATAACATTAAAAATTTAAATCCAGATTTTTATATTCAAAGATTTATTATAAAAACTGATTATTTTTCCCCAAAATGCAATAAATCAATTGAGTCAATATACAATGAAAATACAAAACAAAGTAAGTTGATCTACATATGACAGCCTCTGAACTTGGTCAATACTAATCTTATTAATAGCTTACCTTTCTTCTCCACCGCAGAAACCACCACAGGTTCATCAATGCCGTCAAAATTATAAATTTTTTTCAGGGCTGCACGAGATTGTCATTCATAATCGTCAGTAAAGCTGGTTCTGTATTAGTAGTAAATTTCCATCACATGCTTTCAGATGGAGCGGCATTTAATAGCCGTAGGTCACTGACAAGCTATGCAAAATTGCATTTATAATCAAAGGCAATTCATCTGTTATTATGAACGTGATATTGCATAGCTTGTCAGTTACTGTTTACAATGTGTGGAATGGTGTGCTGTGATTGGTTGAGTGGATGTATCGCATTCTGCAGGAAAGGGAGACTGGCATTTGTTGCGGTTTGGAGAGGTAGGGAGAAAACATGACAGAATAACACGGCGGATATCGCATTTTGCGTAAA
This sequence comes from Cyprinus carpio, assembly GCF_018340385.1. Taxonomy (NCBI): domain Eukaryota; kingdom Metazoa; phylum Chordata; class Actinopteri; order Cypriniformes; family Cyprinidae; genus Cyprinus; species Cyprinus carpio. Next base: position 11,285,803 of record NC_056602.1, read on the forward strand.
ATTTAAGGGATCATATGATGTTGCTAAAAAAATGTATTTGGTGTATTTGGTGTAATTAAATGTGTTTATGCGGTTTAAGGTTCAAAAAACACATTATTTTCAACATACAGTACATTATTGTTTCTCCTCTATCCCAGACAGCAAGCAGTTTCGGCCCAGATCCGTCCCACATCTGGACTGCATGGATTTCACGCGGGCCAGATATGGGACGGATCTGGCCCGAAACTGCTTGCTGTCTGGGATGCCCCGCCTTTCTGAAACGCGTAGTTTTTTACAAAGCTCATCGGTCTGAAAAGCGAGGTGTGCTCTGATTGGCCAGCTATCCAGTGCTTTGTGATTGGCCTCAAAAATGCCTCAAGCATATGACGGAAATGTTATGCCCCTTGTAATACTTGATGCATGTCCTGGTGAGAACACCGGCATGACAAGACAAAAACAATAAAACTCATTACAAATGAGCCATTTGTTGCATCCAGTGGGGATATAATTACGGAATATAATGACTTATACTGTATTTTTACGCGTTGCGTTTCACCGCGTTGCGTAACCATACAACCATGTCTGCATTTGTGATCGAATAAACGACAAACAACAAGCTACTCTATACCACTGGAATTGAGAACCGCTGCTCTACACTGCTCAAAACTAGCGTTTGATTCATCAGTGGCAAAACCTTTACATATGTAAACGTACTTACAGACTGTGAATCAGATGCACTGGCGTTGTAGTCTCTCTCTCAGTATCAGGAAACAGTCCTCCATAAAATGTGCTGCACACTAAATATTTTTAGGGTTTACAGTGAATGGTCCGAAAAAGAGAAAATATCCAGTGAGCGGCAGTTGTGTGGACGAAAATGCCTTTCTGATATCAGAGGTCAGAGGAGAATGGGCAGACTGGTTAGAGATAATAGAAAGGCAACAGTAACTCTATTAACCACTCGTTACAACTCTCTGAACGCACAACACGTCGAACCCTGAAGCAGATGGGCTACAGCAGCAGAAGACCACACTGGGTGTCGCTCCTGTCAGCTAAGAACAGGAAACGGAGGCTACAATTCACACAGGCTCACCAAAATTGGACAATAGAAGATTGGAAAAACGTTGCCTGGTCTGATGAGTCTCGATTTCTGCTGCGACATTCAGATGGTAGGGTCAGAATTTCGAGTAAAGAACATGAAAGCATGGATTCATCCTGCCTTGTCTCAACAGTTCTGGCTGCAGGTGGTGGTGTAATGGTGTGGGGGATATTTTCTTGGCATACTTTGGGCCCCTTAGTACCAATTGGGCATCATTTAACACCACAGTCTACCTGAGTATTGTTGCTGACCATGTCCATCCCTTTATGACTACAGTGTACCCATCTTCTGATGGCTACTTCCAGCAGGATAATGCACCACGTCACAAAGCTCAAATCATCTCAGACTGGTTTCTCGAACATGAAAATGAGTTCACTTTACTCAAATGGCCTCAACAGACATATATATATATATATATATATATATATATATATATATATATATATATATATATATATATATATATATATATATATATATATATATTTATTTATTTATTTATTTTTTTTAAGAAACAGTACAGAAAAAAAGAGGACTGCTCAAAGCATGCACAGCAACTGTTGACTGTTGACTGTTGAAGGATTGGTCAGTTTTGAACGGCATTGTGTCTGGCCATCTGTGACTCTTGTTTGTGCTGTGAAGATTTATTTTGTTTCCTGAGTATACCAGACAAGTAACCAGTGATCAACTCACTTCTTGTTTGAAACCCAGACTCCCAAAAGAACACTCAGGGTAAGAGGTCATGACCCAAGTCTGACCTCTTCCGCGTGGACATTGATCGCAAGCTAACGATTCTTTGCAATAAATATCACAGTTTGATTATGTGATTCAACCTATTCAGAACGCTCCTCTTTATGGGGTCAGTCAAGATAATGCCCCATGAGTACAAAGATAAAAATGGAAGTTTTAATTTCTCACACAACAGAGAATTCTGTAATACATGGCTTTGAAAAATCACTGACATTTTCAGGTCAGTCTGGTAGGAAGTCCAAGAGAGCCTTGCTCTCCTTTTTGATCAAAAGGTCAACACAGCAGGGTCTGTTATCAGCCTTATAAGCAAGCCGTGAGGAATGGGATGGCTTGGTTCCTTTATGGTTTTCAAGCAATAAAGGGTCCTCATAAGCTGGCTGCATGTCTGGTGGTATGAGATTATTGTTAAGTTTCTCCCACATGGCTTCTCTCTTTGTACAGATTTCCACAGTTCAGCAAAGCCAGCTACTGATAACACTGATTTCATCAACCTTCAGCTCTTTCTCTCTCTCACACACACATAAACACACACATGCATCACTGCTTGTGTTCAAACAAAATCAGAGGGCTCAGACACACATTGAATTCCTCTTTTTAACTAGTTTTGTTGCCTGTGTAGCTCTTTCAAGAATTATCTATCAATTCATAGATCCCAACAAAGAGGTCAAGGCATAGTCCTGTTCACCCATGCAGGTCAATACCATTACATATTATGTGGGGAAAAACACAATTCTCCATTAAAAGGAATATTTCACCCAAAAAAAATGAAAATTTCCTGAAAATGTATTCACTCTCAGCCATATGGAAGATACTGTAAGTTTCTTCTGTGTCTTCCCTGGAACAGATTTCAATAAATTTAGCATTATATCACTTATTCACCAATGGATCCTCTGTCTGCAGTGAATGGGTGATGTCAGAATAAGAGTTCAAATAGCTGATAAAAGCATCAATAATCAATAATCCATAAGTACTCAATTCACATCCATCAATTAATGTCTTATGAAGTGAAAAGCTGCATGTGTGTAACAAACAAATTAATCAAGATGTTTTTAACTTCAAGTCCTCAATCCACAATTCTGCTTTCTTTTGTAAAAAATCATCTTGTCTGAATCTGGAGAGAAATCTGCACAGATCAAACACAGTTTACAAGCCAAAATAGTCTAAACCAGTTCTAAATAAATAGGTCTGTGGATTTTGTTGTGAAATTGGATTTTTTCACTGGATAAAGCATTATTAATTACATTATTGGACTGGAGTCCTTGTGGAATATTGCAATGTTTTTATCAGCTGTTTGAACTCACATTCAGCAAGTTATGCAATGTTCAATTTCTCTAAATCTGTTCTGATGAAGAAACAAACTCATTTACATCTTTGAACGGCCTGAGGTTGAGTACATTTCAGCAATATATTTTTATTTTTTTATATTTGGGTCAACTATTTCTTCAACAGCCATTTAAATAAAGCTGTGTATTCTGACTAAATAACATTTATGCAAGCATCATAAATATGGTTAATATTTCTATTATGTCGATGACGTTTAGTCTATTGAAAATTAATGCCTTGTTTATTTTCCACTAATTCTGCACACACACACACACACACACACACACACACACACACACACACACACACACACACACACACACACACACACACACACACACACACACACACACACACTTCAGAGCACATGGGAAACTCATACCAGAGAGCTGGGTATTTGCTATCATTCATTATTATTGTTGTTATTTGTCACACATTCAAAATAGAAACATATAGATCATATAAATATTATATTCTCTATATTATAGATTTGAGTGGTCCTACATCCACCAAGCAACTGCAAATAAGATCTAATTTGATTCATTAGTTCAATGTGTATTAATAGCCCTTGTTTTCTCCCTTCACTGTGTCTTAAAATATGTACTATACACAGTATACTTAAACTACACACTTGATCTAGTGTATACATTTTTGACATTTCTTTTTTACATTTATATTTACATTAATACATTTGGAAGACACTTTAGTCACAGTTTTGAATGCCTATGATGTATCACCACTATCTTTAGCATGTTTATCCCCATCCATCCTGCTAAGCTACAACTAGTGCATAAAGTGTCCAATATTTCACATTTCTTTTTCTTTTCTTTTTTTTTTCCAGGTGAGCAGGTAGTAAAGTGCATTGTGTCTGATTGCATTTTTCAGTTTGTACAAAATGCTTACACTGCATTAATACAAAATGGTGTAAATTAGTGTAAAAGTCTGCAAATGGAGACACAAACCTGCACGCATCTTTTTCTAGCATTGTTGTATTTTTATTTTTATTTTTTTGGATTGAAGAAAAGCATGAAATGAATATGTTATTCTTTACATTGTGAACCAAAAAGTGAAAAAGCAAGAAAAAGAGAAAGCAAAAAAAAAAAGAGTTCATACCAGTCGGCTATGTGATGCTTTAATTGGCTGTGTGGCTGTTCGGTATCTGAACTGGTATTTATTTGATGAATTGGAGGAGAGGTCCAGTTAATAAATCAGCTGAATGATGAATCAAGGCTTTAAGTAGGATATTAAGATTTATATCAGCAGCTTGGTACTCACTGACAACTACACAATCACTTCCCAGCTCACAGCAGACAAATCCACATTGCTGCAGACAGGCCGATTCCTTATCACAGAGAGAGAGAGAGAGAGAGCGAGAGCGAGAGAGAGAGAGAGAGAGAGAGAGAGAGAGAGAGAGAGAGAGAGAGAGAGAGGGAGGGAGGGGGTGAGGTGCCCAGGGAAGAGTGATGGAGCTCAGCTGCATTAGAGATTGAAGAAGGAGGAAGAGGGTGAAAAAAGAGAGATGGAAAAAAGAATAATGTACATGGGCATGAGAAATGGTGGGTAGAGAATGAAGGGTAGAGATGGGGAGAGCTACAAAGGAGAGGACACATGTTTCAGAGGAGAGAGGAGTTTCTTATTAAAGGCTGGCACATGAGAGGGGAGTGTGTATGTGCACCTGTCACACTCTGTCTCACTCTCAGCACTCGCTGATGGTGAGTTATTTACCCCAGTGCAGACTCTGGAGGTCACAGTAATTGCTTTTTCCTGCTCCTGCAGCTCAGAGGAGGAGAGAGGCTTTGTTCCTAAGATGCAGGTGATGTCCACAACCTGCCATCTCTTCGAAGAGGAAAATATTCTGATAGAAAGGTTATGGGTAGGAGGCCGTCATTTGCATTAGGGGAGACGTGGACAAGTCCCAGCAGGGATGTACAGTAAAAAAGAAATGTTAAAAGAGGTATATTTATCTGATTTCCAGGAAAATTGTTTAAACATTCTTAAACAAGATACAGTTGTTTGAGGAAAAACTGTAAGCTAACCTGTAAGCTAAATTGACTTGTTTTCAGAGTAAAATATTTGGAATTTAGTTTATTTGTTTATTTTACAGTTAATTGTTTTCTTGTTTTAATAATGCCCTACAAAGGCAAAACAGTAATAACACTAACATTGCAACAGAAAAAAAATGGCTGCAAATTTAAGGCAAACTCATTTGTCAAAGGAAAGATCATAGACAGGGATTTCAAACTTGGGTCTGGGGAATTCATGTGGGACCAAAGATGTTTGTAGGTTGTTGAAATATTTCTCTTCAGTTTCTCATTTATTTACGTATATTGCGTAGAAAAAAAAGCTAATAAAAAGCTTTACACATAACATTTTCATCATTTGTTTTGGCTTCAATATAGTAAAAATATAAAAACAATTTACAAATAATATTTATTTTTTAATTAAACAAAAAAATTTCCTTAGTTTTTAAACTGAAATGGGTCTTTATAAAATATTTAAGATATATGGTTTATGCTTAAAACAATAAAGAAAGTTAAAACAAGACAAGAGTTCTGGCACCACTGATGTAAGGTGATGCCTGTGGAGAAGTAGAAGAGAAAGACTAAGCAGACAGATGCAATGAGGAAATGAGAGGTAAGAGATCAGCAGAGAGAAAGTGAGAAGAGAGAGAAACTGGTCTTAATAAAGCAAATAGAGTGAGAGAAATAAGAAGAGAATCAGAGAAAATGGGTTTCCGCTCTTTCAAGAACAGCATCCAAACAGCCATGAAGGAGAATAATTGATGTTGCGGTTGTGGCTGTTGAGGATGTGAAGTCAGTGTCTGAGCTCCATTAGAGAACTAACAGATGGGTTTTCACCCTTGCTCATAATTAAGCCTACAGAACAATTGAACACTCGAAACCATTTAGTTGCATGAGTAATGAGCTAAATTAAAGGTCTGACGAAAAGAGCAGGATTACCTTTAGACTCACCAGCCATAACGGAGCCTATTAAAAGAATAAACACACACAGACACTTGATTTTCGGGGTAAACATTCTGTTACATAACATGTTACACATCGGTGATAATGGCTACATTTATTGTCTCAGAAAAATGGAATAAAAACCTGCAATTTGATTCTCTCATATTATACCCACCTCAGAGTTACAGTATTTGTAAGATTTCCTTGATCAACCTACACTTAAAATATTTAGTACACAAACACTTATATGATTGGAAATTCAATACAAATCTCATCAAACATAGGGATAACAAAAGGATAGTTCACACAAAAATTAAAATTTGGTCATAATTTACCTATTTTAAGATAAAACACACATAACTGCATAATGCCGTATTCTCAGTTATATACATTATTCTAGCACACAAACACACCTAGGTACTCAGATCCTGATGTTTTTAACAACAGCAGATATGTGGAGCAATAACACTGTCCTGATATATGGTCTGGGAAATGAGGAAGAGGGATAAGAAAAATAAGAAAGAAAGCCCTTGAATGGGCCATTACAGATGTTTACAACACAAGGGCTGATGGAAGACATCTGTACATCCAGCTGTTCAACACATGCTATTATCATGTTCATAAAAAACATGTGTGTATGCATACATTAACATTCTCAGTACAACACACAGCTGGAAACTAGCAGGAATGCACAATATTATGTTGCGCCAACACAGGAAATAATAGAGTGTTTTTGATATTGTTCAGGTTTTAAGGTTATGTCAAGGCCTTGAAAAGATCACCAGGTCTGCATTTCTTCCATTTCTGATAAAGATCTAATACCTTTCAATTGAAATTCTGTGGGACACTCAGACTCAGACAAAAGACTTCAGTGATTAAATAACTTTGGCCAATATCATGCTGTCGTTGAGCATCTGTCTGCCCAGTTTTGGTGTTCCACATCACTGGCACTGTTCAGATAACCGTCATTAGCTTTTTGGCCGACTGAGCATGTTGAATTGGCATCGAAGCAACCAATCTGTGAGAACTGGTCAAAGATACCACTCTGATTGGCTCCCTCTCTTAGCAAGCCAGTGCTAAGTATATATCGAGATATTTTATTCCAATATGTCAATAATTTTATAGTATCATGACTGTCTGGAATGTAGAAAGTGAAGACCAACTAATCAAAATGACTCTTATTTAAAATGGTAAGCAAGTGCTGCTGTGTTTACATTTATAATCACAGTCATATTTCCGGTTTTCTTTTTTAAATGACAAATACATATACTACTGCCATGTGCTGGCATGGAAAGCTATTCCATCTCTTGTAGGCGCAGAATGCATTTTCTAGGTGTCCACTGGCTGTTGTCTTTGAGGTTTGTTCAAGTGTAATTTTTGTCCCATAGGTGATGCAAGGTAACAGTAGAGTCAACTTTCAATGCCATTATTTCTTTGATTTTGGTTTGGTGTGTAATGGCTTTAAAAGAAGCAGTTGAGCAGGTGCATTTGTTCAACTTTGTAGAACATTCCACAGAGACTGTTATATTGTGAAAACTTGACTAGTCAGAAAAAAAAAGAAAACAAAAAAAAAAAAAATATATATATATATATATATATATATATATATGTATGTATATATATATATATATATATATATATATATATATATATATATATATATATGTATATATATATGTATATATATGTATATGTATATGTATATATATGTATATATATATACACAGTATATATACACTCGATTTGCTAATTCGTTCCCTCGATGTACTAAATCGTGCACACAATTTACTAATTCGTTCTCTCGATTTATATTTAAATTTAAATTTAAATCGTGTGGACTATTTAGCAAATCGAGGGAACAGATTATTAAATTGTGCTCACAATTTATATGTGAATGAAATAGTAAATCGTGCACACAATTTAGCCTACTATTTTTTCCTGCATGCCATGTGCGGGGCTCCGTAATATATACATACATAAAATTGTTTATTTATATATATATATATATATATATATATATATATATATATATATATATATATATATATATATATATATAAACAATTTTATTAAACTCAATACAATAACTGAAATGTCTATAATGTTTACACCATTAATCACTGCAATAACATGTAGCCTACACCACAGTAATCTACAGCTGTCTGTTTCAAGCCTCATTTATCTAGATTGTTCTGATGAATTGTTTTTGCTTTATGGATGATGGTTAATTGAGTTTGTTCATTTAAACCATTTTCTTTTGAAATTTATATATTTCCTCTCATAACTCAGCACTGCAGCCTTACACACCCATCGATCTCCATACCCACATTCACTTTATCTTCAGCCTTTTTTCTCCTCTCAGCAGACATGCTTTGCTTTTCTTTCACCCAATTAGTTTTCCTTAGTTCACTGCCAACACTAGACTGCCCATGTAAGGTCTTCACACACACTCCCCCTCACACCTCCCCTCACTGTCTCTTTAATGGTGAAAGAGTTAATTAGGCTCGTCTCTCACACTCTCTTTGAGCGTGTGCCCATGGGTAGAGACGCCCCTCTTCTTCACTGATCACAGCTTTATTTTTAGAAACACAACACAGAAGAGTCTGCTGAAGGTCACATTGGCTCTTCAGCCTGCGTGTGTGTGTAAGAGAGATGCCATTAAAAACTTGGCTGACAGACTCGTCTGTAGAGAATAATGGATCAGCTCTGCTGGAATAATACAGTGTGAAAACAACACTTAATTTAAAGATTTTTTTTTTAGATATTTGAAATTTTAGGATGAAAAAATGTAAACATACTAGTCAAACAACATGTTTTAAAAATTATTTATTATTTGAGCAATACTGAAAATTAACATGAACACAAGAAAAAAAATGTACTCTGTTACTAACATGAAAGCAGAGCCAATTTGGGTGGGGCATCTGGCTATATAAGTGTGCAAGTCGCCGTAGGACCTCAGGTTACTTCGACAGTAGCAACGACCTACTGTAGTCGTGTATCTACATAGCATGGCCAGCAACGCAATACTTGTTCTTGTATCTCAGGGAACTGAGGTTACATTAGTAACCGAATACATTCCCTATTGATACTTCACTTGTACTGCGTCTTGGTTAAGACGCTTTGGGGAACCAGTACAATCCCACTGTGATATGTAAGAGGAACGACCAATGCTTGAACTTGCCTCGAGCACCAAGGCTCCAGAGGGACCAAGTTATTTTAGGGAAGCCCCACAGGAAGTGATAGGGGTCACAGAGGTCGTCCCAGCGCTAAGTAATTTTTACAAGAAAAATCGTACTGCCTAGGAACCCAGTGTGGGTCAAGAGCGTACAGAGAAGGCAAAAGCCTGATTTAGCACTGGTTTTGCCAGAGTAAGTCCATTTAAGCAAAAAGGACCAGAGCCTGTAAAGACAGCCTGAACAGGGCGGAACACTCAATGTATATTCTCAATGCCCTGACGGTGCAGAGTAGATTTAGCTCTTGGTCCCTCCCTGTAGGAGGAAGCGCCAAAAGAGCTATCACCTGTGCTCTGAACGGAGTCGAGAGCACTTTAGGTACATAACCATGCCTCGGCTTCAGGACGACCTTGGAGTCATTGGATTCCAACACCGTGGACAGGTCCCATATTGGGACGGTGACAGGACAAGGCGGGTTGAGCCTCCTAGACCCCTTCAAAAAGTGAACAACTAAGTTGCTCCTACCCACCGACTGGCCAGCAATAGGAGCATGTGAGGCTGCAATGCTTGCTTCATAGACCTTGATAGTGGAAGAGGAACGACCCAACAGCTCCTGCAGGAAGGACAATATCAGATATGCCACAAGAAATTGAGTCTGCGCCGTGGGCCATACACCAGGCGGAGAAGACAGACCTTGTAGAAGGTGCTCTAACCTGAGATATTGTGTTTAGCACACTCTCGGGGAAGTCCGCAGGCTCCCATTGAGAGACCAGAGGTGCATAGCCCACAGCTTGGCCTGGGGGTGCCATATCATTCTGTTCGCCTGAGAGAGGGGGTCTCGTCTCAGGGGATGGCCCACAGAAATGCTAGAAGCAACTGAGACAGCTCTGCAAACCAGTGTTGGGTCCTCCAGAGCAGGGCCATCAACAGAACCTTGTGTTTCTGCTCCTTGATTCGCCTGATTACCTGCGGGATCAGGGCGATTGTGGGAAAAGCATAAAGGAGGAGGTTGGGCCAGTCGTGGGCCAACGCGTCCTTGTCCTTCGAAAAGTAAATTGGGCAGTAAGAATTGTCTTCTGAGGCGAAGAGGTCGACCTCCACTCTCCACTCTTCTGAGGGGATGTTGCTCTGAGACAGCAAGTCTGCTCCTTGGTTCAACATTCCCGGCACAGTGTCTGTTGAAACCACCTTCCTTCTGCAGAACATTCCCTGGAGTACACTACGTTCCATCCACCGAGTCTTTCTAAGGGGCCAGAGCTGCTACGCAGGCCTGGTCCTAGTTGACACGAAGGCATCTGAGACCCCAGGCGTGGGACAGAACTTGCGGTTTCAACCAGCACTGAAGGGGCCGCAAGCGAAGCAGGCCCAGCTGAAGTACCAGAGACATAGAGGCCATGAGGCCCAGCATCTTCTGAAATGCCTTGAGAGGGTGAGGGGCTGATTCAAGAACTGTTCCCAGGAACGAGATCCATTGGCTGGGGGACAGTACACTCTTGGCAAAATTGACCCTTAGTCCCAGGCATTCTGAGTGGCTGAGGAGGAAGGATCTGTGAGATAGTAGCTCATCCTCCAACTGGGCCAAGATGAGCCAGTCATTGATTCAAAATGCGGATTCCCATCTGTCTCAGCAGGGAAAGAGCTGCATCCATGCACCTCGTAAAAGTGCGAGGAGCTAGGGACAGTCCAAAGGCAAGGACCGTGTATTGATATGCCACTCCCTCGAAGGGGAATCTCAAGAAGGGCTTTCTGGTTGTGAAAGTAGGTGTCAATCTGCTGCGAAGGTGATTCTACGGAGAGAGGCTTAGAGTCTCGTAGATCAGCAAAGAACTTAGTTGTCACTGAAAGAGAAGAAATCTGAGGTCCTACAGCGAAGTGCATGCTTATATAGTCAGATGCCCCACCCAAATTGGTGGGCTCTGGTGGGCTGTGTCACCATAGGCTCATGCAGCTCCGCTGCTGAGCCATTGGTGCATTTTTAATAATATACTGCACGAACCAATGGCCATGCAGTTACACTGCGTGATTGTAAAAGGCTTCAGTATTTGGAGAAAAAGTGTTTCCTAAAGCGTCTTAAGCAAGATGCAGTATGAGTGAAGTATCGATAGGGAACGATACTTGCAGATTAATGCAATAGGTAAATTCATTAATTAACTCAAAATACAGCACAACTGAAAACACAAATGTAAAAGCCCAAAGTCACAGCACCATTAAAAATTCAACTAGACATGCTTCTCTACTTTTATTCTTCTATTTATTCTGCAAAAGTTACAATTAATGGGAAATTATGGGAAATAACTGGTTTCCCCATACACTTTTAATGCCCGTTTTACCCCATGACCCATAACCCACCACCAGCCCCACTCCAGAGTACCTCTTAATTAACAACATACTGTATCATAGCAAAATGCTCCTTATTCCTTTCATGCAAAGGCAGAAGATATATGTAGTGATACTTAACTGATATAAAAGTGTGAGCAAACAGAGTTGCACTGCATAAAATGCTCTCTCTTTCCCTCTCTCTCAGTCTTTTTCTGTTTATACCTCTGTATGTGTTTGATATCATTCCAACACAATGGTCCAGAGCAGATAATTATTGAAATACAATATTTCATGGTTCTGTGCAGGAAAAGCTCTAAAAAAGCAACACTAACAAATTAACCCTAATCTGCAACAGATTATATTTTTTAAAAGAGCTGCCAACTGTTTTACAACACCAATACATTAAGGGATAAAATAAGAACACACTAACAAATACAAACAATAAAATCCCCTAAGAGGACATTGTCAGGAAGATGTACTGTCTGTGTTGTGTTCTGCTCCCCATGACCTAGTTTTCCCTCATGTGTCACATACCCATATTTGGTTTCTATCCTGCTCCTGTTCCCATTGTGTGTCCCAGGTGTGTCTTGTTAATTCCCTTGTTTAGTTCTAGTATTTAAGCCCTCTGTCCTGCGTCCAGTCTAAATGTCTATTCACCTGTGTTACGTGTGTGTTACTGCCCGTGTGAGTCTTTATGTGGATAATAAAGATTGTTCGCTGTGTTTTTCTCCGTCATCTCTGTGCTCCTCATTCCAACACAGTAGGCAAACCGTGACAGAAAACTGAAAAAGTTTTTTTTTTTTTTCTGATTTCTTCCCCGTGTTCCCCATGGATTCCCTCGCAGCAAAGTTTACCTCCCTTGCCTTTCCCTCTTGGAATAGGCTGTGGAGTTCAGCACCGTTTTAACAGCGTTCGATGACACTGCGCTCTGAACTCCCTGTTCTGGATCAGGGTCAACTACTACCGCCCTGTCGACCTCCCAGACACCACCGGACTGAGCTGGAGGGTGGCTATCATCTGGTGTCTGGAGAGCGTCTACCCTCGATCCAGAACACAGCCAGACCCAGAGCCCAGCCCACCATCTCCCCGCTGCGGGGAGCAAGAGCCTGAGCCCACCCCTGACAGAGCTAGAGCCCGTTGCGACCGACGAGCCATTGCCTAGGACTGCGACAGTGCTGAGGATCACCACAGAGTCAGAGCCTCACGGATCGCCAGACCAGGTGTGAGAGCTGGCTACAACGTCCCCCACGAGGGAGAGAGCCGTGGACAAAGACTGCACGGAGAGGAGCTCTGCCCCCTGCACCATGGCTGAGGGGGAGCTGAGGATGGATTTGGGAGAATGCAAATTGGAGGAAAACTTGACTTGTTTACCCGCCCCCTTTCCTTCCTCATCTGTCTGTCAACTCTGTCCCTCCTGTTCCCGAGTTTAGCCCAGAGAAAGTTCCTGTTCCCATGTCCCATCTTGGTCCCAAGTTAAGGCCGGACGCTCACAAATGCCCACCCACCCAACTTCTCCTGCCTCCTCTGTGGCTGGCAGCCCCTCTGCTCGCTCTCAGCTCACCATCAATACAGTGTGAGCTTCGCGGGTCTGCCATCCTCCATCTTCACAGTGGCTGCAGAATCCCTTTTCTCCAACTCCAGCCTCTGAGACCCAGACTTGGCCTGTTGACCAAGGGACTCCACCATGGATCCTAGCTCCCTCATCTCCACCTTGGCCCATCAGTACACTGAATCCACCAGGCTCCCTTATCCCTCCAGCTATGCCTTGGTCTGTCATCGACCATCTGTCGCCTCGGGACTCCACTCCTCTGGCTGAGCCTCATCCCTCCATTTGACTCCTCCTCAGTCCTTTCCAGCTCTGGCTCCACCGTGGCCTTCTGGATCCCCGCCTCCACCTTGGTCACTGGAGCCATCTGCTCTGCCTTGGCCCTCCGGATCCTCCCCGTCACCCTGGCTCATTGGCTCTCCGTCTCAGGCTCCTCCACCACCTGCTCCGCTGCTGTTGGTTGGCCCCCTGGAGTCGTCAGCCCTTCCTCCTCCATGGCTCCTCCTTCCGTCAGCTCCACTGTGGGTTGGTGTAGTGTTTGTGTTTAGTGGTTTTTCATGTTTTATGTTCAACAAAATATGTGTGAAGTATTAACTTTTGAAAGTGAGTATGTTGAAGGAAACAAGAAGCTAAGCCTGTGTGATTGCCAATGGGGCAAGTGAACGGCCTAAGAAAGTAAACTGCACGTTTGATAACAATGCATCCTGTCTAAGCGATCTTTCTTTTCTTATATCAAAAAGATGCTACAACTTGGCGACGAGTGATAAACAGATCTGAAGCCAAACGCATAACAAATAACGGCTGGTTGGATCACACGGACCACAAAATGACGACTCTCCCACATTTCCCGATGTTCGATTTCCACTCTGAACCCAGCTCAGTCGGCTCGCGATGGAAAAAAATGGCAGAGTCGATTCGACAATTACCTACAAGTGTTCAAACATAGAAGAGGACAAGCAGAAAAGAGCACTCTTACTACATCAAGTGGGACCCGAGGTGTTCGACATTTTTGAAATGCTGCCAGAAACTGGAGAAGATTACGCTACTGCGGTGAGAAAGCTAGACGCGTATTTCTGTCCAAAAGCAAATCCAGAATATGAAACATATTTATTCAGGCAAGCAAAATAACATGAAGATGAAACATTAGATGCGTATCACACTAGATTGAGACAGATGGCAACAAAATGCGAGTTCGTGAATGTGGACAGAGATCAAGTCACAAATAATTCTAAGCTGCAGTTCATCATGTCTCCGCAAGATGGCACTACGAGACGGCACAATGACGCTTCAACAATTACTGGACGCAGGAAGAGCTCAAGAAACAGCAGATAAGCAAGCAGCTGGCATAGAAGAGATGCATGCAAAGTCGTCCAAATCATTTACAACACACGCAATGAGCAAAACAACTTTTAACAAACACAAGCAGAGAAATTATAAAACAAAGACTCTGTTTGAAAACACGACATGGATCAATTGCGGAGGACATTTTCCACATGAAGGTGAACAGAAAAATTGCCCAGCAAAAGGAAAAATCTGCAAAGGCTGTGGAAAACTGAATCATTTTCAAAAATGCTGCAGGTCAACACGCTACACAACCAATAACTCAAATCCATCTAAGCCCAAATTTCAAAAGGTAAACAGTGTGCATACAGATGACACGGCACACAAAACATGCCCTGCAGCATCAACAAGTTCAGATGAAGACTATTTATATGTCATACACACAGTTCAACATTCACAACAACCTCAGTCACAAGTGGAGATCACAGGAGTGCCAGTGAAGGTCATCACTGATTCTGGTGCAAGCATAAATATTGTTGATGCCACTGCATATCACAAACTAAAACGCAACATCACAATAAACTCATCTGATACAAAGATTTTTGCATATGGCTCTTCCACTCCACTTCCACTAAAAGGAAAGTTTCAATCCAAAATTAACTCCAACAACAAAGATACAGTAACCACATTCTACGTAATCGATGGTCACTCCGGTTCTCTGCTGAGTTACAGCACCGGAACAAAAACTTGAAAAACAAGGCATCATCGAAAAAGTCAGTGGTCCAATGCCCTGTGTATCACCCATAGTTGTGACACCCAAAAATCCTGACAGTGTGCGCTTATGCGTAGACATGCAACTGCCCAATTGCGCCATCCAAAGAGAATGTCATATCACCCCGACAGTGGATGATCTGATCCATGATCTAAATGGAGCCGTATGTTTCACAAAACTGGATCTGAATGCTGGATATCATCAGCTTGAATTACACCCAGACTCCAGGTACATAAAAATATTTACAACTCATGTAGGGCTCTGGAGGTACACTTGTTTGAATTTTGGAATTAGTTCAGCTGCTGAGAGGTTCCAAAATACAATTCAGCAAGTCCTTTATGGCATTCCAAATGTCAGGAACAAGAGTGATGACATCATAGTCTATGGGAAAACACGAGACAAACACAACACCAGTCTGCAAGCTGTATTCGAAAGACTCAGAGAGAAAAACCTCACCCTCAACAAAGATAAGTGTGAGTACAGATTTTTTCGGACATGTGTTTTCAGACAAAGGAATTTCTGCAGATCCGGAAAAGATAATAGCCATCGAGAACCTTTCAGCCCCACAGAATGTGTCCGAACTACGCAGTCTGCTTCGAATGACAACATACTGTTCACGTTTCATTCAGGACTATGCAACGACCACACAGCCGCTGCGTGAACTTATTCGTAAAGACCACACTTGGAAGTGGGGACCAGAACAACATCAGCACTGGACAAGCTGAAATCTCAACTTATCCAGAATGCTACAATGTCATACTTTGATCCACAGAAGACATCAACACTTCTTGTTGATGCAAGCCCAGTTGGTCTTGGGGCGATACTAAATCAGCCAGGCACAGACAGTTCTGGTGACAAAGTAATTGCGTATGCCAGTAGAGCACTCACATCTGTAGAACAACACTATTCACAAACAGAAAGGGAAGCTCTAGCAATAGTCTGTGCATGTGAACACTTCCACTTATATCTGTATGGTTTACACTTCACAGGCATTACGGACCAAAAACCACTGGAGCTTATTTTCAATAACCCTCGAGCATCTCCACCAGCCAGGCTTGAACGCTGGAGGCTGAGATTGCAACAGTACACATTTACAGTCCAGTACAAAGTGGGAAAAAGCAATCCTGCTGATTAAATGTCAAGGCATCCTGTGGACGGACAACACACAGGAAACTGTTCAGAAAATGCAGAAAGTTACGTCAGTTTTATAATTGACAACACAGTTCCAAAAGCAATGACCCTGGATGAAGTACGACGGGAAAAGTCTCCGTCCTGCAATCAGTGATTAAAGAGCTGAAAGGAAAAGTCTGGACACACTTGAAGCAGACCATGTCAGATGTAGAACACGCAAAGCTAAAAGCGTTTCATAAGCTGAGACATGAGCTCACAGTCAATGCATCACAAGACATTGTCCTCAGGGGAAACAGACATGTTTCGCCTACCTCTCTGTATCAAAAAGCCATCCAACTTGCGCATGTGGGACACATGGGCATCGTGAAGACTAAACAGCTGATAAGAGAAAAGGTATGGTTCCCTTGTATCGATGCAGTTGGAAGAAAGTGGAGAAAGCTGTGCAGTGATGTATTCCATGTCAAGCAGCCACACTCCACCATCATACAGAACCCTTTAAGATGTCCGATCTGCCAGTAGAGCCGTGGTTGGAAGTCTCAGTGGATATTACTGGTCCTTTTCCATCTGGTGACTACTTGCTGGTTGTAGCTGATGATCACTCCAGATATCCAGAAGTGGAGATAGTCAAGTCTACAGCAGGAGTAGTGTTCGGAAGAAAGATCAGTACCACACTACCTTCAAACCCACAGGTCGGACCAAAAACTGACCTTAGTGATACAGACTACATTGCAAAGCAAAGAATTAAAAGACATGCAGATCTTCTGAACAGAGCCAAAGAATCCAGGATCAAAGCAGGTGACACTGTACCCTGCCAACAACCTGTGACAGGAAAGCTGACAACTCCGTATGAGATGAAACTGTACAAAGTGGTCAAGGTCAAAGGGTCAATGGTGACAGCAAGTCGCTCTGGAAGATGTATTACAAGAAAAGAAATTCATAATTTTTCAAACGACTTTCATCTCATCTCACAGTTGAGCAGAATGAAACCTCTGATGACGAAGATGACATCAGAGCACAAGCATCAGATTCAGACGTATTCCAGAACAATGTGCCACAAGGCACACGGCACACAACCACCGATCTGAGACACTCTGAACTTTCAAATACCCCTCAATATTCCCTTAGGCTAATAAAGAAAAATAACTGTTAGATAAAAACAACAGATAATCCAATAACCGATTTATTGGAAACAAATTTGGACCCACTTCATATATTAACTGTCTTTAACTATTATGTACTAACATCTCAATTACTTATTTAATACAATGCACTTACATTGTGCATACATTCATGTATATACATTGTTCTAAAATGCATCTAATTACAAAATTAATAATAATAAAGATACATCTACAGTCAGGGATGCACATAAGTTTTTCAGTCTGGTTCACATGAGAGCACTGGATATTTGGTTTGGTGTTCACTGCACATAAATACAACTTTATTTTGTTAAATAAAATAATAAACAAAATAATAAATAAAGTGTGATTATACTATTATATTTTAAAATAAAATTGTATACATTACATACAATTGTAACGTTGCTGTCACGGGCTTAAGATAGCCGCGGCCGGTGGGCTTGACTTCGGAGAGGCAGACGGCCTTGTCTGCTGAGCGGCCGGCAGGCTCGACTGAGGAATGGCCGGCAGGCTTGTCTGCTGAGTGGCCGGTGGGCTTGAGAGTGCAGGGGCTTGCAGCAGGATTCCAGATCAGGATCCGAGACTCTCTAGATACCAGATGACTGCCTCCTTCCAGTTGAGGTTGGTGATGTCTGGGAGTTCCGTTGGTTGATGGTAAGTGATCCCGAGCCGGAACAGTGTGACAAGTACTTTCCATTGAGGGAGCTGGCGAGGGCGAGCGGCACGAATGCCCTCGCATAGGTGAGCAGGTTGTGGCTCGTTTGAGCCATGGCAATGAACATGGCTTTTTCATCCATATTTGCCAGTCTAGTCTTCTATCACGGTGCTGCTGCTACTGTGTCGGAGCACGGAGCGAAGGGAGCGAGGAGACGTAGGAGAATACAGAATAATTGACTTTATTTAAACACACACGTAGCCAGGAACCTAAAGACGTTTAAGACTAGACGCAAAATTCAGGAAAACACAGGGCTAATAAACACAGGGAACATAATCAGGGAGAACTGAAACAGGTTGAGTAATTAATCAAAAACCATAGAAACTAATGAGGAAACACCAGGACACATGGTAAACAGAGAATGTAGGGGAGGAAAACAAACACACAGTCCATGGGTGTGACAACAATGCTAATATTTATGTGTTTTTTTTTTTTTTGAATTCATAGTTTTTAAGCCTAAAATCAGCAAGCTTTTATTTTGGCGGGTTGCCAGCAAGTAAGTATACACTCTCAGAAATAAAGTTTCCAAAAGCAGGTCACAGTGTTGTCATGCTTATGTCAAGAGCACAAACACGAAGACACACAATATAGACTTTTAATAAGAGCTCCAGACAAAGGTTAATCCAAGACAGTAAGGCAGTAAATGAGGGACATACAGGTACTGAGGGTTAATTGATAATGACATAACAAGAACAGGAACAGGAACATAACCATATATGGGCACAAGGAACTAACTAATGAATGAGAGACAGAAACAGTGTCAATGAACGCAAGAGGGATGAAAAATACAACAAAACGTCCAAAGGGGTGTGACAAGTGTGTTGTGGACAGACAGGCAGAGAATACAAAAAAGTAATCCACACAAGTCTTTAATCCAAAACGGTGAGGTAAACAGAACTGATGAGAGATACAACCCAATAAACGTAGGCAAGACTGGACATTGAATGCAGGAGAAGGAAGATTTGAAATACTGATACAAACAAGGTAAATTAATGGCACACAGCTGAACTCAAGAACCAGTCAAATCAGTATCTATGCCAACAAGTGGGAAAGTCAAACCAAGGCAGTCCAATGAAACCTAACTGAACATAAATGTGACAAGAAGAACCATTTTGGCTTCCCCAGAGAACTTTTAGTTAACAGTTCTTAAAATAAACAATTTTCTTAGTGTATAAAATGTTTAATAATCTAAAGAACCTTTAACCACTTTAAAGAACCTTTTTAGCAATGAAAAGGTTCCATGGATGTTAAAGGTTTTTAATGAAATCATTAATGGCAATAAAGAACCTTTATTTTTAAGAGCGTATGCGCTGGCACTTTTAGCACTGCAGAGTTAAATGCGTCAGTGAATGAAATGTCACTGTTTTGCTTTTGGCTCTAAAACCGGCAGCTCACAGCCTAGATTTATGCTTTCAGTTCAAATGGAAATCTTATACAATATTACAGTTAGTCGATCTAAATCAGTGATTGTGCATTAACAGCTGTCAACCATGTTGGTACACAACTGAGCAGTCTGAACTTATTTACCCAGTGCATTTTTATTTTGGTCACGCATGCGCACCTCCACAACACTTATGTCCCAGCAGAGACATCCACAGGTCTTACATCTCACCAAAACAGACCACAGGCTTTCCCAAGAGAGCCATTAAAATCTCCTCATCACTAGAGAGCTGTTTTTGAATCTCGCTTCCTTCTAACCTTGAAACACCAGCACACACTTATACATCCAATAGAAAAAAACCTTGAAATAAAACAAGGAAGAGATTAAACAAGAGTCTGACTGCTCTGGCCTTGAAGGAGGCAGTGTGTCTGCTATTTTTCAGTGCTATCTAATATCTGCAGCAGATTGCTGAGGTAAGAGCCCTCCCCTAGTCTGAGGCTGTGTTTCAGGGGCACATAACTAACTCTGGGTTCATCCTGCCATTATTATAGGCACTCCCACATATCGAAATGCCATGATGATTGTGGTGAAAACCCATCAGGTGACAAAGCGAGTCAGAGCAGCGGAAATTATTGCAATGTGGCGGCTGTTCCTCTCAGCACCATTACCCCCCACCCCTCTTCAAACCCCCAGGTCCAGCTCTTATAAGCCATGTCTCAGTTCCCTGCTATTGCTGCTGATATTGCCTTGCCATTACATCAGTCACGGCAGCTGCCCCTTAAGGATCCACAGCACGACACGTGGGAGGGAAAGCTATTTCACTCCTATTGTCAAAACCTGCTTCCTCTCTGTTTATAACTTACCATCTGAGCTCAGACATAGAAACAAAACACAGACAAACCCACAAGAGCTCAGTTTACTTTGGTTTTTTATACATACAGTGCTCCGAGAGAGATGCAGTACATTTGATAGAGCCCATCCACCCCTTTACAGTGACCTCTTACAGGAGTACACCTCTTACCTCTTACATGCCCAGAATGGTTCCAGAAAATTTGTTTCTGTTTATTAAAAATTAAACCTAAAACTATTCCTACATTGCTAGGAATTGATTCTCAAAGAAATAACAAAAGGGGAACTACATACATTAATGCTAGGGGTACATTATGTGTTTAGTGGGTCAAAGGTCAAAAATCTGTGTTAATAAAGAAATCTAACGGCTCAGTGCTCATGACATTTGAATCTTGTATGTGTGGTAAACATGCTGCATATTCTTTCACTTTTTTCTTTCATAGCACAAAACCTCCCACCAAAGAGGAAAACAAGCTTCCCTTTCTCATTCCTTTTTGCTCTCCCTCCTTTCTTACTCTTCCTGCTAAGGGCACATGTCTAAGAGATTGATGTAGTTAGCAAGAGTGTTGCCATGGTGCTACCTGACGATGAGGAATGAACCACAAAGTGAACACAGGGTGTGAGAGAGTGAGTGAGTGAGTGAGAGATAGAGAGTGCATGTATAACGCAAGCGACAGACAGTGAAAGTGAGCGAGAATGGGGGATCTCTGTTTCATAGAGTGTCGACATAGCCGCAAACTCCATTCTGCAGAATTAAATCACTGTGCTTTCCCATAGACACCTCACTGAATTATTTATGTTCTCTCTATGCCCGCTCCGCCTCTAATAAAGTTACAGCTGCCACTAATCTGCAATTTGATGAGATAAGCTTTAAGCAAGGGATTCTGGGCAAACATTAAGCACATATTGTCTTTACAGATTTGATTGCTTTTTTATTGTTATTGTTATTAATGCACTAGGCACAGTTCCTGCAAATGTCAAATCACTACACGAAGGAGAGTGACCCTTGACTATGGAGATATTAACCTGCAAATGAAGTCTGCACATTTAAAAATACACCCACATGCCATTTGTCATTATAACCTACAAAGTAAACATCAATTTGTGTCTTGGACAAAAATTCCACTTAATTTTCAGTTAAGAGTAGCTAAGCATTTTTATTAAGGTTCAAACTGATTTATTCTTCCCAAAGGACTTTTTCAACATCAAAACTTCAAGACTAGCAGTTGTCACAAAAAATACAAGTACAGACACTTTTTAGTCATAAAGATGGGTTATTATTAAAACTATCAGATTTAAACTTTTTCTTGTTATGTGAAGATTAAATTTAATCTCCCATAGGAAAAAAAATATTGCTCAGTGGTTGCTTTTCCTAAGCTCAGGAGACTTAGATGAGATTCTCATATATCTCTCATTTTAGTATCAACAGTATTTCAGATGTTTCTTGTAAAATTCCTTAGGAGAACTGGAAGTAGACACAATGAGACATGCAAAATATTTGAGAAAAAAAGAGTCAAAACAGAGAATGTGGTGGAAAAAAAAGAATATCCATTTATTGTCTTGCAGCAATCTCTATCAAAACTCAATTATAGGAATATTTTATTGCTCAGTGGTTGCTCTTTCTAACCTCAGGAGACTTAGTTGTGATTCTCATGTATTTCTCATTTTAGTCTCAACAGTGTCTCAGATGTTTCTCCTAAAAATCCTTAGGAGAAATAAAAGTAGACATATATGAGACATGAGAAAGTTTTGAAAGAAAGGAATCCAAAATGACAATGGGAGAGAAACGTGTGAGAAACATGGGAGATCTCTTTATTGTCTTGCTGTAATCTCTTGCAAGACTCCATTATAAAAAAGTTTTACTGCTCAGAGGTTGCTGTTGCTTTTTTTTTAACACAATGGGGTTTTTCACCTTTAATGGTCAGGACAGGTGGAGTAGAGACAGGAAACAATTGGACAGGTGAGAATTGAACAGGAGCAGGAAAGTTCCTTTAGCTGGGATTCAAATCCATGTTGTCTGAGATGCAGTCGGTGCTTTCACGTTCACGACAGAGGTTACTCTATGCTCAGGATACTAAAGGTGATTCTCTTATATGTCTCATTGAGATGTCAGCTTTGTCTTAAGATGTCTTCAGTTTTATTTTAATAGAAACATTAAACTTTTACTAAAATTGTAAATACTAAAACTATCATTTAAATAGCATTAAAAATTTAAGAATATCAAAGGTTACTAGTTTAAATGTTTTAATTTATCTTCAGTGTCCAGCACTGTATACACCACATTTTCCAATCACACTAGAAAGGACTTACAAGTGCAAGAGGTTTAGTATAAGAGCAATACCTTTTTTTTTTCTTTTTCTTTTTTTTTTTTACAAATGTAACACTAGTGTCCCAGTGTTTTTTGTTTCGTTTAGTATTAAAATTTGGTTTTGTACAGCCCATTTTTGCATGTATTTAAGTATAGGTTATGGTTTCCTCTGTTAAATCACTGTGCAATAAAAAACTGTCTACATAAAACAACTTCAAATATGACAATGTATGTATTGTCTTTGATTGAAATGGTGTAGATAAGTGACATTGAAGCTAACCAGAGGGAAGAAAAATAAAATAAAACAGAGATGTCTTTACCATTTCAAATATTTATCCTAGACAGAAATGCAGTTACCTTAAGATTGAATGGAAACTTTTGTCTCCTGCTTCTCAAACTTGTCTCCTGAGAAAAACCTCTAAAACTCTCACAATGGTCTCCTTTAAAGCTTTAAAAGATTTCTCAACAACATCACACACTGTGCTCAGATATTTCTCCTTAGCTAGAGACTCTGGATCACTTACATTTGTCTCTTTTAAAGCTTTGAAATAGATCTCAACAACATCACACACTGTGCTCAGATATTTCTCTTTAGCTAAAGACTAGGGATCTCTCACATTTGTCTCTTTTAAAGCCTTAGAAGAGATCTCAACAACTTTACAAAGTGTGTACCAAGTCAAATGCCTCAATATGAGCTCAAACATTTCTTCCATATAATATGTATTAATAATCAAATTAGTCAATTAATAATCAAGACTGAGTCATAAGCCATTTATGCGCCTTTCAGCAAAGAAAGCTCCAGGGTTTCATTTTCTGTAGATCAGTTTTGATTAAGGCATCCGGTACATTACTATTTCCAACAAAAATTATGTGCCTAAGTACATAAACATTGTCCTATGAAAAGTAACTTTATCCTTATTTCTGCATAATGTCTCTCTCAATATAGCCTTTAACTCTGAATTTATGATTACCCCCGCCTTTATTTAGTGCCTTTCAAGTACTTGACTTGATGCACACACATTTCTAAAGCATTACAGGAGACAAATATGAGACCCCCAGATTATTTAGCTAAAGAGAAAAACCTAAGCACAGTGTTCGATGTTGTTGAGATATCTAATCTAAACTTCCGAGGAGACAAATGTGAGAGATCCAGAGTCTCAAGCTAAGGACAAATATCTGAGCACAGTGTATGGTTTTTTTGTGATCTCTTCTGAAGCTTTAAAAGAGACAAATGTGAGAGATCCAGAGTCAGCTAAGAAGAAAAATCTGTGCACAGTGTGCGATGTTGTTGATATCTCTTCTAAAGCTTTAAAAGGAAACAAATATGAAACCACCAGAGTCTTTAGACTAGGATAAATATCGGAGCACAGTGTGTGACCGTGTCGAGATCTTGTTTGAAACTTTGGAGGAGACAAATGTGAAAACACCAGTGTCTGTAGCTAAGGATAAATATCTGAGCACAGTGTGTGATGTTGTTGAGATCTATTTCAAAGCTTTAAAAGAGACAAATGTGAGAGATCCAGAGTCTCTAGCTAAGGAGAAATATCTGAGCACAGTGTGTGATGTTGTTGAGATCGATCTCTTTTAAAGCTTTAAAGGAGACCATTGTGAGATTGTTAGAGTATTAGTCTCAGGAGACAAGTCTGATAAGCAGGAGACTCAAGCAAAAATCTCCATTTCAATCTTAAAGTAACCTCATTTCTGTCTAGGAGAAATTTTTGAGATGTTAAAGAGATCTTAATTTTGGTTTTTCTTTCCTACGGGCTGACTTGTAATTATTTCTTGTCTCCATTTATTTATTTATTTATTTATGCTACTTAATTATTAGTGGAGTGTTTTCCCCAGACCCATAACATAGTAAAATAGCTAAAAATAATGAAACAATATCATTTTTATTTTAAACATCATTGAATCTTTATTTTGTGGAAATGATTTTACAAATCAATAGTGTGCATTTAGGATGAATAAAATTAATAGTGTGCATTTAGGATGAATAAAATTACATAAAATTATCATTATCCATAATTATATCATGTTATCAAAATAAAGTATTAAATGTAAGAGAATGAAGAAAGATCCAAATTATCCACACCATTCTATCTCATAATTATAATGACTAATTTATACAGAATTTATTTAAATACATCTCTCTTTACAAAGCGCCACTAGACAGAGACACAATTAGTTCCAGAGTGCTGTGTATTGAGCTTGTTAATTGTCCCAGTGGACTGGTATTACAGCACATACCAGCATGCTGTAGTTGTGAAGGCCATTTGCCTTATTATGGCTTCTATATGGACAGAGATAAAGTGAACTGGTGCAATTGTTTCTGTTAAGAAATGCTATGCAGCTTCAGTTTAATTAATCAAAACATGACATCAAAAGCAAAGACACTCCTGGGATCCAGAATTTGATGTGACACTCACTTGCAGCCATGCCTTTGCAAAGGGAGGAAAGTAATCACCCACTAGTGTGTGTTGTTACTAGGATGCCTTAATCGTGGGTGTATGATGCTGTCAGCTTGCAAAAACCCCCAGAGCAGCTTTGGAAACATTCATTTTGGTATAAAAGGATAGGCCTTTTCATCCAGCTAAATGGTTTGTGAAAGGTCCCATTGACTAAATAAGCAGGCTGGCTCTCCAGTGCTCTGGGCTTTTGTGTGCTGTGACTGGACTGACAGGACAGAACAGCAGGTTCTTTCCAACTGATGGCTGCATCTCAACATCCTTGACAGAGATGTATCATCCAGCGGACGCATTAAATGCTCGGCCATCTGACAGATGGAAGCGCCGAGGATGAATATGATTCTGAAGAACATGTCACTGGCAAGATAGGTAGCTTTGCAGATCAATACCACGCTTAAACCACTCTCTCCTTTACACACACACAAATACTGCTTCAAGAGTGTCAGAGTGCGATCTCAGAAGAGAAAAATCCTCGTAACTGTTATGAAGGCTATCATCAATCAGAATGTATTGGCTGTGTGTGTAATAACTCCAGTTCCACTTGTTTTTGCAGTAATGGCCCCAGTCACAGTGGTTCTACTGTTCTCTGATGGTTTAGGCCTCCAGCCACAGCTGATTCACCACTTACAGGTGTCAGACTCAATCTTAAAGGCTGCCATGATGCATGGGTGTGATATACAGTAAAGTGACAAAGGGGAATGAAATAGAAATAGCTTTCTGGACTCCTAAGTGACTGTCAGAAAGTAAAATATTTTTTGTTTGTTTGCTTAAATTTGAGTGTGCTGAGGGTAGTGAAGGATCTAGTGTCAGTTGACATTTAGGGATTGACCCAGACATTTGGATTAGTATAGGGAAATCTGTTTAATAAAACTTACATTATGGTGGTACATAATAGTAGTATAAGGTAAATAAAATAAATCAATTTTGAAATATAACATCAATGAGGAATCATTTTCAAATGTATTTTAGACTAGCTAGTCACACTTAAAGGTACGGGTTGTAGGACTTGCTACTAGAGGGCGCACTACAAAAACAATAACAATTGCGTGGTTTGATGACGCTAAGAAAGAGCATGAAATGATGGGATTTGTTGTCTTCTACCCAACCGCTGATGGCCATCAATCAGACGGAGTCAATGCAAAGACGCGATTGGACGCGTCCTCGCGCGGGTCTAGAGACGCGATGCCCCGCGTTTGGTGTGTATGCCCCATAATACTAATCTTGTTGATCGTTATAATAGCATACGTTTTCTGTAAAGATACAAATCAAAACAACTCACCTGTCGATTAAAACACAAGCGAGATCGGCATCTCTTTCTTGTTGAAGTTTGTCGCGAAGCTCTCTCCATCTAGAAAATGCAACACCGATATTGATCCTCGCTCTTTCTTTCCTCTCGTCCCAAACTCTTCTTGGGTCGTTTGGTTGGCCCGTACGCTTACGTTTACGGGAGCTGTCCTTGTCGACAGAACCAGCGGCAGACGGTAAACAGGAATTATGTTCCATAAATAAGTAACACAATCCACCATAAAATGTGCAAGAAGAAGTAAATAAGGAACTGCTTGAAGCAAGCTAGTGGTTTGCTGGATGCTAGACACTACTTCCGCATTTGTCCACGACACTGTTGTCATGTGGTTTCTACGTCAGTAAAGGCGGTAACAAAGGGTAACTAACGTCATTGACAGGCGACTGCACTGCCCCTGTCACTGTTTAGAATGGGAATTTTCTCATGATTTACAAGTAGTTGAAAACATAAGAGATATTGTTAGTAATCAGCTGGACAAAATATATAACACTTGCCTAGTGGTTTTTGGATATTTTACTGCAAATATCTTACAAATTGTACCTTTATGGTAATTTTTTAGCATTAAAGTTTAAACATATTATTATGATGCATTTTAATAATCCCATGTAGCCAGCCAAGACATATTATGTTTATACCTGGTATTAAAGGGGTCATATGATGCGATTTCAATTTTTCCTTTCTCTTTGAAGTGTTACAAGCTCTTGGTGCATAAAGAAGATCTGTGACATTGCTAAAACTAAAGTGTCAAATCCAAAAAGATATTCTTTATAAAAGTTAACAGTCAACCACAACCCCCTAAAACGGCTCGTTCTAACACGCCCCCACATCTCTACATCACTATGTGGAAAGAATTGCATAACACCACCCAAATGTTTGCCAACAAATTCATAAAGCCCTGTATAATATGTTTGATAATACATATTTAGTCTCTGAATCATTATGTGCTTATTATAACTGGAAGGAGGCAAAATCAACATTGAAGTCAACACAGTTTCAGCTTGTTGGCAGACCAGAACACTAACATAATTTGAAAGAGCTTCCAGTTTGTTGTGGAAAAACAACTACAACACACTACACTTTAATCAAATAATCAAAAAGTCTCACTTGCAATACTATGTCTGAAGTTTAGAGCTGAGATATGACTATCATTTTATAGCTGGAAAACATTACCAGACAAAATTTGTAAAAACATTCAGGGGGTTAAGCTCCAGAAGCTTGCCTGTTGTTGAGAGTAGTAAATACATGAAAAAAAGTAAACAGTTACTCTATTTTGACACACTGTGTGGTTACTGAACAGGCCACTGCTGTCAGATATAAGTGGTATGAGCAGCAATACAACAAGTGACATCTATTAAACAGACAGAGGGAGGGAAAAAAAAAAAACATTCAAAAGACAAAGTAAGAAAAAATAAGAAGCAGGGACAATTTAAATATGAAACACAAGGACTGTGTGTTGGAAATAAAGATGAAAATGCAGCAGAACAAGTGACTCTTTGGAAAAAGTCAAAGTACATTGCTTCTGGGAGAAACAAGAGGGACTGTTTCACTTTCCTACAGCATTCCATGCCATTTGCATAGTTTATAAACAGTCCTCTCAATAAGCCTTTCCATGTAAATGAATCATAAAGCAACAGAGAGCAGAGAGGAAAGCAGAAGTACATTAACAGAGGCCTGGCGGCCCTAAATCTATTTCAATTAGATGACATTTTCAATATCGTGCTTCTGGTTTCGAGATATTGAAACCTCTTTTTTATGCACATAACCTCTGCAGAAGCAATCTCCCTTCTCTTCTACATACAATATTCTATCCTTTTTTGGATATTTTGAGGGACGACTGTAATTTCATGGAATTAGGTGAATTTTCAGCACAATTGTGATTCACAGCAGCAGTAGAAGAAATAAATATAAACATAAAGCTGCTTTGGTCAAACAGACACATTGCACACCACCACCACCTTATTTGATGGCAATAGTTTCTTTCTATCTATTCTCTTTCTCCCTCTCACACACGTCATGTTCTAGCCAATAAAACTCCCATCTAAACGGAGGAATATCCTCCCCTGCGAATAAGGACGTGTCCAGCATCCCCTGCTTTGCTCCTGAAAGGCCTAGGTAACGCTGATAACAAACTGGAGAACAAAGGTAATATTGTAAAACTAATGAAAGAGATCTGGCTGCAAGAATCCTGTCTATCAATCAAAGACTTGGCAGTGAAGTGCTTTTCAAACAGCAATAAAGAGGCAATAGTTCTCTCCCTCTGGAGGTGAAGGCCATTTCCACATTCAGCACACTGAAATAAAGAGCAGAGAGATTATTATGAGCAGGGGCGGATGTGTCTATGTCTGACATACCAGTCTCAGTGCTGAGAAACAGATTAGCTTTGAAAACTGAGCCATTTTTTAAACGTCAACATTTCCATTGAGAATACAGTGTGGGGTTGTAATGGTGAGAATCTCTCACACCATGAACGTGTTGGCGTTTCTTTGGATGATGGATCAGAGGTGTTGGATCTTCACTAGACATTTTAACATGTCGAAATGGAAACTGAAATTTCTGATCAGCTTCCAAAGGAAGTGGAAATGTTAGAAGTCTAAACACAAACAAACACAGATGGTCAGCTTTGTGAAATATTCACACACACATTTAATGTGGTGAGTTCTGAAATGAGGAGACAGCTTTTCGTTTAGTATTTTTGCTTTTGTTCCCTTTTAGTTGGTCATTCTCGACGTCACGTCGGTGACTGACGAAATTGGGAATATCGCCAGAGAGACCAGTCCACTTTAAGTTTAAACTAAATGAGCCAATGCACATTGGCATGTGATTATTGCATCCAGCTGCCGCATCAGCATGACTAGAAGTAGGCAGCCGGTGCAGCACATAATCATCTTTTTGCTTCAGAGCCGAGCGGTGTTAGCGTTCTGCTTCTGACAAGCCTTCATGTGTGTCAAACGAGTCAGTGCTCTCAAAGGAGCTTCTCTGTGCAGGTGTTACGGCGCAACAGCGGGTTGGTCAATCTTTATTGTGTGGGTCCACACTACAGGCTGCACTACCTCCTGTAGTGTTGCGGCGGCCATCTCCCCTGTGTGCTTCAGCACAACTAAAAGAGCAATCCTAAAAGAACATTCACGGGTGAATGTTTTTTTAAAGATGCGTCTTTTTAAAGATGGCATTCCACTCGTGTGTTTCTGGATGCGTTCGTTAACTTGGGTCGGGTGATGGTCACGATCGCTGCCTCACGTGCCTGGGCATTAAGCATACTCTTGGACTTTCAAGGACAGTGTGCACACATGCTCATACATTGATTGTATATATTGTATATAGCGTTTGTTTGTCTTCTGGTAAAATACACTCTGGGTTGGCATTTATTCTTTATTGTGGTGGTTATTTATTGAGCCTGCATTCCATCAACCCAACTATTAAGAGGTAACAGACCAAACTTTATTTGTGTAGCCCTCTTTATTAAGGCTGAGCATTACAACGCTGAAGTGGCGTTTGTGGATGATTGTGGTCCAGTCTCCACTACTTCGAAAGGGGTGGAGTTTCTTTGCCTCTGCCACGATCTAGTTCTCTTCCTGGCAGAAGTAAGGGCAGGAATATTTCTGGCAGTAGCTCGGGCGGTTTGAGGATCACAGTTGCGGCAACCCTTTCGAGGAACCAACCTCCAGGGACTGCCACTACTCTTGCACTTTGCAGCCAGCCGAGCTCCCTAAGGAACATGCTGTGCCCTTCACAAAGAGCCTACCAGCCATATCCTTTGAGGCTCCTCCCGACAATCGGATGTCGATCAATGCATCAGAGGGTGACCTAGTGAGCTCTCTGGAGAGGATGATTCGGCTGTGCTGTTGCCCTCCGGGACGGTAGCAAGGACTGAGTCGGATCCGGAGATGATGATTATGCTTTCCTGGGCCACCGAGAGTTTCTTCCCAGAAGTGCATGAGGAGCTCACTAGGTCATGGGTGGCACCTTTTACTGCCAGAAACCGGCCTAGTAGTTCCTCCTCCCTCACCACCCTCGATGGGGGAGCAGCCAAGGGGTATACGGAGATCCCCCCCTCGGTGGAGCGGTAAGTAGCAATACATTTGTGTCCTAGTACTGCTTCCATCTGGCGGGGCAGCTTTTGTTTTGTTTTATCCCAAAGCCTCAACAAAAGAGTAAATTCCTATATCATTGGGTCTCAAGAGGGCAAGGAGAGTTATGAATGGTCCACAGCCGGATCACACTCATCCTCCTCTATCGCCAGCAGGCAGCAGCGGGCAGTTTGAGAACGTCATCAAAAACCCTACTCACGCACCCTCTGCCCAATCTTGGAACCAGGTAAGCGTTGCACCACACTCTCAGACCACGCTTCGGTCGGTCGACCAGCTACCCAAGCTGGGTCTCTGCATTCCACCTCGCTGCCCCACTGTGGGTACGTCAGGGGTTCCTCTGGTCCCGCTTGTACGGTATCTGGAAGCCTGGCTAGCGCTGTCCAGCCTGTCTTGCTGACTCCTTCGAACCATCAGACTCGGCTATACGTTTCAGTTCACCTGGCTTCCCCCCAAGTTCAGGGGTGTCCACTTCACATTAGTGAAGGCAGTCAAAGCTCATGTCTTGCGTGTGGAGATCGCAGTCCTGCTGGTGAAGGACGTGATAGAGCCGGTCCCTCCAGCTGATATGAGGGCGGGTTTTATAGCCCCTACTTCATTGTACCCAAGAAAGGTGGTGGGTTACAATCGATCTTGGACCTGCATGTCTTGAACCGGGCCCTTCACAGGCTCCCGTTCAATATGTTAACGCATAAACGCATCTTCGGGTGCATCTGTCCCCCAGATTGGTTTGCAGTGATCGACCTGAAGGATGTGTACTTTCATGTATACTTTCATGTACAGCGTGGCACTTACCGGATCCAAGTTACACTGGCCTGTCACCAAACCTTCACCCCGTGGTCAGATCTCATATTTCTTTGGGCAGAAGTGCCACTAGGCGACGTTTTGAGGCATGCTGTGGTACACAAGGATGCCTCCACCACCGGCTGGGGTGCCATGCACAACGGGCAAGTAGTCTCAGGGGTGTGGACGGGCCCCCAACTGCAATGGCATATCAATTGCCTCGAGTTGTTAACAGTGCACCTTGCCTTAAACCGTCTCAGAGGGCGCTTACAAGACAGGCATGTTCTGGTCTGTATGGACAACACTGTGACCATTGCGTACATCAACCGGCAAGGTGGTCTGACCTACCCCAAGAGGTAGTGGCCACCATCACTTCGGCATGAGCTCCATCTATGAGACACGCTTATGCCTTGAAGTGGAACCTGTTTGTCGAGTAGTGTTCCTTTTGTCGAGAGGACCTCCGAAGATGTCCGATCAGAGCCGTGCTCTCCTTCTTGCAGCAAGCGTTGGAGCGAAGGCTGTCTCCCTCCACCCTTAAAGTCTACGTCGCTGCTATTTCTGCTAACCACGACCCCGTGGAGGGGAAAAAGGTGGGGAGGCACAACCTGGTCATCTGGTTCCTTAGGGGAGCCAGAATGTAGAACCCTCCTTGGCCTCCCTCTATACCTTCTTTGGACCTGTCTCTGGTGCTCAAAGTACTGCAGCAGGTCCCATTTGAGCCTTTGCAATCAGTTGAGGTGAAGCTTCTTTCAATGAAGACTCTGCTCTTGGTTGCACTGGCTTCCAACAAGAGAGTCGGGGACCTGCATGTATTTTCGGTTGACAATTTGTGTCTAGGATCTAGAGGCCCCGACCCGGCTATGTGCCCAAGGTTCCCTGTTTGAAGGGGAAAGCCGTCTCTAAGCTTGTTAAAACTATTTCAGAGTGTCAGTACTCTAGGCCTTGTCGAGCTCCTCCTTCCCCTTGGCAGCCAGACATGGTGGAACGTCTGGCGCCAGGCCCTCATGTTCTATTTGATGTTTACCCATTTTTTAAGGCATTCACAAACATTTTTAGTTTTTTAAGTGTTTTTATATTCATTAAATATATATATTTTGCCATTACGTTCTCTAAGAGCCAATCCTATTACTTGGTGTTGTTAGTGCCATGCTGTTCCACTTGAATTACACATTTAAAGGTGTTCATTTTTATACTATTTGTATTTATACAGAATTTGCATAATATTTATTACATTTGTAAACATTTTTGTTGCATTAAACAAAATACAATAATACAGTAAAAAGCATTTTCATCCTTTTAAGTTAATTTCCATGACAGTTAACTAATTTCAATTTGGTCCTAAGCAAAAATTATCATCTCTTAGTTGTTTACGTTGTAATTAATCTCTTCAGGTCAATTTGCAGAATGGGTTAAAGACAGATCAGACTGACTGGAAAATCTGCCAATCACAGCGGAGGCATTACCTCCTTTCACTTTTTATCCTCATTTTGGCATTATACCTTTCACTTTTATGCTGCGCTTTATAAACTCAATGAGAATATTTTTCCCCTTGAAATTATCCCATGGTTCTGCTCTTGATGTTACATTAAAAAAGTGCTGTAGACACTTAAATTGTCATGCAACATTACATTTGTTTAGATTTAGTTTGGTACTGCAAAATTACTCCAAACAGTCATGGTCTCCCCTGCCTCCCACACCTTTCTGCTTTGATTAAAAAAACAAAAACTAATATGTACACTAGTGCAGAAAATCTCTCTCTCTCTCTCTCTCTCTCTCTCTCTCTCTCTCTAATCACACACACACACACATCTCTCTCTCTACACACACACAGAGTAGGATTATAGTGATTCTGACAGTGGTGCATTTGCATATTCTCAATTCTTTCCATGCTATTCATCCCCTCTTATTTCAGACAACAGTCATTGTGCTGCAAAGGCACTATAGCCATCAGCTTTGTTCAAGACAGAGCGAGAGAGAGACAGAGAAAGAGAAAGAGTAGAAAGAGAGGAAGTGGGGAGGGATGGGGAGTCAGAGGAGACATACTGCACAAGCCATGAATTTCCATTAATCATAACTCCTCTATTCACTCACTCACTATCACCACATACAGGGCACTCCAGAGAGAGAGAGACAGACCTGTTAAAAATAATAAGCCACTACAGAGATGGGAAGTGCTGATTAAATTAAACTCTCGTTAATCAGAATTTTGACACTGCCTCATCTCTCTCTTTCTCTTGCTCTCTCTTTCTGCCTCAGGGCAGACTTATGTTAATATCTATGCCATAAGGTAATATCTACACAGACATTAGACAGAGTCCAATAAACCTTTTTATCGTGAAAGAGAATCTAACCACAAATTTACAGTCGTTCATCCACACAGCGATTAAAATATTAATCAATTTCAGTTATTTCTAAACAATCAAACACCTTTGACAAAAGCAGAAACAAAATCTGTAGAGATGGGATATTCAGTTTGTACATCTAGTACATGTGGAGAAATAACATGTCAGAACCATAGGATCTCTCAGGTATCTGGGAAATTAAAACTACAACTATCACAAGATTGTAAGGTTGTAAGGACAACACTGTTGTCCCTACAGCAATTTCTTATCAACCTAACTGTCACAGAGTGACTCCGTGACTATGAGACTATGCACATACGAACACCCATACCTCATGTGTATACATACAACATATTGCACTACACAGTCTAAATGCCGGCACTGATAACATAAGACTGGTGTAAGGTGTTTGTGTTAGTATGTGTTAGAATATTGTGTGGGTACAGTTATGGTTCCAGTAGAGTGTTTTGTGTTTTTGTGTTCTGTGTATTTATGTTTATTTTGTAGATTGTATTATGTTTTATGTATTTGTGTATTGGAATAGCATAGCAATGCTTTAACTTACCAACCTTTGGTAGGATCCAGGAAGAGGAGGAGCCATGGCTATAAATTGGCTGCCAGAGCGTAATATGAGAGAGAAGGGGCTGTGTGCGAGTGCTAGCTGTGGCTCCGGCCTTCTTAATGTTTTCACAATTGTAGGGTATAGTGCTGAATTTTTATTTATTTATTTATTTATTTATTTATTGCTAGTTTCAGTTTCAGTGTTTACTTTCCACTGTGCTTCTTTGGATTTCACCCATGCACTTGTAGATAAAATCATGCAGCTCATTGTAAGTCCTGTCTTATGGATCATTTTTTGGTTTGACGATCTCTAACATTTTAAAAAACTTGACTTTTTAAAAACAATGGCTTTAAAATTAATTTTGAGATTTGTGTAATTTACTGAATGTACTGTATGTGTACTGTATATTGTAGAATAAAATGTGAAAGTATTCTCATTTAAACACCTGTGCCCGTATTCAAAAAACATTTTATCTTACTAAGACTTCTCCTAAATGGCACTAAAAGATTTTAGCTAAGAGTTTTCTCTTAAAACCTATTCACAAAGCTGCTGAGACAAACTTTTTCTAAGGAATATACATAAGTCTTAAGCTGAGAGTAAGGGCGGGGTTGACCTTGTTGCTATGGATGATGTCAGCATACTTACTAACTATGCATAATCTGAGAATATTTGTTTTCTATGTAAATTGGTTCATTTAAAAGTTTCACTCTCTATAGATATATTTTTCATGTCTGTAATAAGACAAGCATACACAGAGTTTGGAAGTGATGCGCCAAAGTTCACAGAGTCCGAGATGGCAGAAAGCGCATCCTGTTTACTTTCATGATTTTACAAAAGCACAGTGTTTCGTTGTTATTCTGAGTGGACACAAATAAACGTAGAGTCTTTACAGATACAACAGATGCATTACTCTTATCTGTATGACCAAAAATGATGAAGTATTTTAAGAGCAAATGATAGCACCGGCGCCTCCATCTGTCCTGCAGTAGCCCAAGTGCGCTACTGTTCAGCTTCCACACTCCGTACGCTCCAAACTTTTTTCTAGGCTAACATTAGATTTAGCTGCCATGTAAAGTTGCTACTAATAAAATTTTGGTAATATGCATAAAACAGTCTTTTAATTAGCAGAGTAGAATAATCATGCCTGATAGTAAGCCATGCAAACACAAAAAAGAAAACCAAACTGGACGCAAGAACAGCTATATATTAGGCTACAATAAGCCAAAGCTCATTATCGTTAAATGTTTCTGAAATGTATATATTCCGAGATAGATTGCTGGCAACAGCCATTTTAGGATAGTTCAGATTTAGTCTTAGTGATTTAGGAGTCCTCTTCACTACTCCTAACGATTCTTAGATTAAGGAGCTTATTTTAGCACTAAAACGCTTTGTGAAATACTCTTAGAACAAAAATTTAGGAGTCCTAAATTTAGGACTGACACGCCCATTATTTTTCTCCTAAATCGGCGAGTTATGAGCTACTTTTAGCCTTAAGATGTTTTGTGAATATGGGCCCAGATCTTAATTAGTTCTTAATTAATCTTAATATATATATTAGTGAATAACAACAAAAATCTCTGTAGGAATTAGAAATATTACAACTTAGCATGATAATGTTGGCAGGTAGTGCAAGAAGCAAGAGACTGCCTGTAATTACATTGTAATCAACTTGTGAGCAATGTGACATATTTCAAGCAAAAGCTCAGATCTTCAAAAAATGACTACAAAAAAACAGAACAGAACATTAAACAGTAACAACTGGCTTAATTTTATTCCTTGCTGTAGAAAAGTGCGTTTGACTGCCCACTTCCTAGATGTGATAACTGTCCGAGATGTTCTAAAAAAATGTGGGCTGGTAAAAAAGCAGTGCTAACCCTGCTTCTAAGTTACAAGTGTGAAATGTTTCTCTAAACTGGGTTAAAAGCAGGGTTTAGAACGAATATAAGTGCAGTGTGAAGATCTCTTACAGATTAAAATACAACACAATTACATACAATACAGTAAAATTAATTTGTGACAAAACGTTGCATTTTCTTATTTTAATTAAGTAAATTGTCAACCATATATACTGTGCCTGTCATAGTTTGAAAACAATATTTGTTCTTTTATCTCTTTCTCTCACTTGATTTCTTTTCTCTTTCATTCTTTTTCCCTGAATATGTGCAAAGATTGATGAGTTCCTTCAGAAATCCAACGGCGCATTTCAAATGTCACTATAGTGAGAAATACAGAGTGAGTGAAGGAGAGGGCACTGGAACAAATAAAACAGAGTGAAGGTGAGAGGAGAAAGGGATAACCTAGAAAATGAAAAAAACAGAGGCTCACCCATGTGTGAAAGACATAATAGAAAATGTCAAAAGATGTGAGGAATGATGCTTCTGAACAGGCTGTAAAAGCTCCTGTGCCTTCAGACTGTCCAGGCAGAATTTTCACGGTGTCTGTGTCTGCCTTCTCTCTATATCTTTTTTTCTAGCATGTGACCTCCTTCTAATCTGCTAAAATTACAATTTAGAAGGACTAACTATGTGTAACAGTTGGTATGTTCAGCTTGTGTCAATGTTGCCCATGATAAAACCAAAGCAGAACTTTAAATGTACATAACTGGATTCTTTGGAAGATTTCTTTCTCTTTATTTATCTTTTCTTTATCTTTTTTTTCTTTTTTCCATTCCAAATGAGGTAAGGTAAGGCTTACATAAATAATAATACAACAGCCCCTTATGTGACATAATTTTTAAATTCCCATTTATCAGATATTAATATTTAAGGCTTTTAAAGACAGTTGCTATAAAAGAGTTGCTAAACCATTAAACAGCTTTACAACAACAGGAATTCCCTTTCATGTCAACATGAAATGGCATTCATAACATTATTTTTGGTGGGAACATAATAACACACATGTAAGCATTAGCTGGATGAATGAATAAATCAGTGGTATTATGAACTATGTATTTTTATATATGTATTTATATGCCACATTTGTGGTGGCAGAAAAGATCCCCCCAATCACTTTTTAATTATCTGCATTGTTCCATGTTCTCATTAGTTGATTGGCCTGTGGGCGATTTCATGTACCAGAATTGCTCACCCAAGCAGAAAAATTATGTATTGTCACCAGAACTGTATATTTTATTTAAAAGCAAACAATTTGTGAAAATCCATGGAAAACATATTACTCTATATTTCTGACATATACCATGTGCACATTATCTGGGATCATGAATTAAAGGTTTAGTTAATGTAACCCTTATGTTAGTAACATTATGTTTCATAACATGACAATGTTATAACAATGTTATATATGTTACATACCAGTTGATACCCTGTTTGCCACTGTTATATACATATAACAATTTAATTAAATTTACTGAGAGGTCAAAAACTGATCCTACAGTGTAAGCCAAGTTCTGCTTAAGGGCTCATTGTGGGAGCTAAATGCTGTGCATGCTAGAACAAATGTGAAGATGCAGACACAGCAAACACGGTCATATATGGAAAAGCTAATGGGATAAGTGGGGCTTTGCAAATGTGGCAAGTGAAGTGTGAACACAGTGTTAAAAATGCAAATGAAATGAGAGGTCTCACTTATGTCATATCTGTTCACTTCACTGCATCATCCACCAAACAAGTGTGGTGCACTGAAAATGTATTTACACCCATGCTCACTTGCATACTACATGTGCATGTAAGCAATAAAATAGAGACACCACACACAAGTCTTCTAGCCATATGCAACAAGAAACCACAAGGGGGCCAGTTGGTTAATTTTTTTGGACTGCAAATTTAGTCTGTCATTGTAAAAAAAAAACAAGCACTGCTTATTATGACACTTTGAGGGCAAATTAAAAAGGTATTTTTTGATAAATATCATTGCAGACCAGTATATGATATGTGAATCTGCTGAGATAGCACACTATGTTGGTTAATTTGAAGTTTTATCAGTTACCTATTAAACGTGAAAAAAAATAAAATAATTAATAATAATAAAAAAAATAATAAAAATAATTTACCTTTATTCAGTATTTTAATATGACACAAATTTGATAATGTGCTTATTATTTTTTTTTTCTTTTTTTTTTAAGTTAATTTTAAATTTAATTTTACAATAATGCTATACAATGTTTTTGATGGTAACTTACTACATGAAGATGAGTTTTATGAGCACTTGCATAGTTATGTGAACATCCTTTTACAAAAATCCAGTATAACCTGTGGTGCTGACAAAAATATAAGGCCGCTAATATTCTTGAAACTTCTGGGATTATGCAATGCCTCAGAAGAATGCAAATGACAGCAGGTTCAGGGAAATTGGGTTTTATTAGAGCTGAGGAAATAATGATGACTGGGATCCAAGAACTAATTTGTGTCAAATTTCAAAGTTTTTCCTGATCCACTGATCCTAATGGAAGTCTAATAAAGGCCCAATTTTGAACTACCTTTTGGAAGTGTTTCAATTCCCCAGAACAGCTTGCTTTAGTTATTTTTAGCTCAAAGTGAATGAAGCACTAAAACTGCACTATTTTGGGGTGCCCGAAAAACCCAGAAGTGCCACTTGTTAAGAAACAAATAAACAAACAAACTAACAAACAAACAAAAAAATCTCATAGCACTGTATAGAAGCACATATATATGTGGACTTAAAGACTCACAGAGACTCAGACATACATAAAGATGCACAGCAATGTGAAAACAATCAACTAAGCCTATTTAATTGATTCATTAGTTGATAAATGATAGTTGATTAATTAATAAATTAGCATGGTAGTGAAACAACATACAATGAAGCAAATTACAAATTTATTCAAACCTCTATTTAAAGGGATGGTTCACCCAAAAATTAAAATTCTGTCATTAATTACTCAACCACATCTCATTCCAAACCTGTAAGACCTTCGTTTATCTTCGGAACACAAATTAAGAAATTTTTGATGAATTCCGAGAGCTCTCTGTCCCTCCAATAGACAGCAAGGGTCCTACCACGATCAAGGTCCAGAAACATAGCAAGGACATTGTTAAAATAATCCATGTGACATCAGTGGTTCAACCATAATTATACAAAGCAACGAGAATACTTTTTGTGTGCAAAGAAAACAAAAATAACGACATTATTCAGCAATTCATCTCCTATGAGTCACCCTGGCGCCATTTTGGAGAGTTTCCACTGAACATAAACAATGTATGCTGTTCTGTGTCAGCAGCACCACGCGTATAGGTTTGTCTATGTTGTTTACACTTTGATCTGAACAAAAACAACGTTTCCCTTGCTGTCTATGGGAGGGTCAGAGAGCTCTCAGAATTCATCAAAAAACATCGTAATCTGTGTTCCGAAGATGAACAAAGGTCTTACGGGTTTGGAACGATATGAGGGTGAGTAATTAATGACAGAATATTCATTTTTGGGTGAACTATCCCTTTAAGATTAGTGAACGAATACATTACAATAATAAATTGCTTTACTTCTATCTCATCACAAATTTCCTATATTTGACCATTTCACAAGATCAAAACAGCACAATGGCAGTAAGATGTTATTTCATGCAGGAGAGCAGATTAGTGACAAAACCAAAATCCAATCTTTGAAGCTGCTTGTTATTCATACTGTGGCCCATCCAGGGGGGTATGTTTCCTGCTGTGCATAAACAAATAAGGTAGGAAATTGATGAGGGTTGCACGGAGAGCCTAATGAAATGGCGAATTGCTCTGCCTCCTCTGAAGAACAGTGAGAAACCCTTAAGGAACACAAGGAGAAATGTGATTTCTCTCCTCCTTTTGCTCTTTCTTTTCTTTTCTCTTTGTTCTTTCGTCCCTCCCTTCTCTGTCCCCCCACTCTCACCCTTTCTATCGCTCACATCCTGTCTCTCTCACATACAGACACATATACACATTCCCCCTCCCTATTTTTCTAATTTTCCTGAGGACAGAGCAGCTTGGCACATGACATTGATTTCCATCAGCATTTGGAAATAACCTCGCTGTTGCCCAGGCAACACCCATTTACCTTTTCTGTCTTTTTTGCATATTGGTGCGAGTTTTTCCATCAGTGAGGGAACGAATGTGGAACGGTGATGACAAATGTGCTCAGGTGGGGCAGCGAGAAGTAATGCATGTGTGTGTATATGTGTGTAAGTAATAAATGGTGATGCCCAGCTCTAGCAGGGCGATGCAGCATGACTGGGGGAAGGGTAAAGAGAGTGCTTGGGTTTTGAGATGAATATTCTTCTGTGATAAAAGAGCAGGCCAGAGGACCGCTCTCATTCTCCCATTAACACATTTCAAATGCTGAAAACTATTTCTGGACGTGTTCCAAGTAATGGTGGAAAGTAATATACAACCTGTACTTTACATTTTTATTTTGTATTTTATTTTTTTTTTTGCTTTTTATTATTTTTGTATGTGTTCCAAGTAAATTTCAGGTTTATTTCAATTTATGAAAACTATCTTTCATTATTTTAGTTATATGTATATGTATGTATGTCTATATGCATACACACACACACACACACACACACACACACACACACACACACACACACACACACACACACACACACACAAATATAAAACAGTTATTTTACTTGCCACATTCAAATACTTTTGTACATTTACTCAAGTATTTAAATTCACTACATGTTCTTAGGACAATGTGGCATGCAATTTCTACATTGGCATGACATTACTGGAATGTACACATTTGTTTGTACCTGTGTTGTGCGAATGTTGGGCTGTCTGGAGTGGTTAACAATTTGGTTTCTCGAGCTCTGATCATATTGGTATATTATAAACCTTAAGTCCCTCCAGTCTAGAAGTCATTATATTCCAGAGGGAATGCCAGAAAGTAAAGTACAGGTGAGAAGTTGA
The DNA here is from genome assembly GCF_018340385.1 of Cyprinus carpio. Lineage (NCBI taxonomy): Eukaryota > Metazoa > Chordata > Actinopteri > Cypriniformes > Cyprinidae > Cyprinus > Cyprinus carpio. Next base: position 11,326,925 of record NC_056602.1, read on the forward strand.
TAAATGAGTGCATATTTAGGATTTAAGTATGAATGTTTGTGTATTTCTTAAATGATAATGAGAGTTCCCCACCTGTAGCCCTGTGCAGTGTGCACAACTGTTCCCTGGAGTACAAAATGTATCCTTAAATGGTAAAAAGTTAAAAGGTACAATTTACAACTAGTTACAACTAGTAAAAGTGCAACCAGGAGGAAAATTAATTTCTTATTGCCTGATTATAGTATCAGGTTTCACATGGAGAGTCTTTAAAATATTCAATATCTGCATTTTACTCAGTGTCACATTTGAACGAATAGTAATGATTGGAGACAAGGCTCCTCAGCCTCAGAAATAAAGGTTGTCATTGCCAGTATGTTGGTAGAAAGCAATTTACACCTGAACTGGGTTCTGTCTCCAATTTCCCCACACCATAAATGTGCTGCCCAGCCCCTTCTCTCTGAGACATTGTATGAGCGTGTCACATGAATGCAACACATAGATCCAGCAGGTCCTTCAAATTACCAAGACTGAATGAACTGATCGGGGAAAGTTTCTGCTTTCAAGATCAATAGTTTGATATGCAGCTCTGCACATACTTGGTAAGAAAAAATCACATCCGTTTCTATCATCTCAAGATTCAATGGGGGATTTGAGGAGTTTTTGGATTAGAGTGTGTTGGGGAATGAGAGCCCAAATCAGGTTTCCCTGGAACTCAAAAGCACCCACCTGCTTATTCAGTTTTCAGAGTTCATTTTGATATGAAGATCGAAGGCTCAAAACACCCTTATAAGACTTCAGCTGGGTCTACATAAACAAATTTGTTATTACCAAATTCATGAGGAGGGAAAAAGAACCCAACTTAGATGTGGATTGCTCCTGGAGGGCAAAGTTATTATTTTTTGGCCACTGCAAATTTATTCCCAGCAATCAGGTATTTGAGAAAGGGCAAATTTGCATAGCTACCATAGGAGAGTAAATCTGATCATATAAATGTAAATAAGGAAAGATTTAAGTGTGTTTTCCCATAAAAATAAGCTGAAAACTGCATATGCGTGGGCATGTGTGTGGGTGAGACAGACATAGTAAGGGGTGAAAGAAAGAGTGTGAGAAACATGAGGAGCTGGAGGGCACTGTAACTGTGAATCTGACAGCAGATTAATTATCATTTTCCCACTGTCTCATATAGCAGAACAAGACACTACACCCACCCTAACACAGGGGGCAGCAAAGATTTAATAACATGCTTGTCCATATGGTAGAGTGACATTATGGCTGTAAAGGGACTATATGTAGAATTCAAAAACTCTTGATATAGGTGACACTTGGTGGTCGCAAAGTGAACTACAGCCAATGACTAATTGCATGTAACGTAGAAGAGAATGTATGCAATTCAAGGGTGCTATATTTTATTCTCACTGCAAAGTTATTCTTGTAAATTTTACTAAGCTTTCTTTGCTTAGTAAAAAGAAGTTGGAAATACCTTTGCAGCGATTTACTTTTAATGAACATTCAGATGCCGTTCATGCTGCTGAGAGTGGCATTTAGATGAATATATGTGCTGCCCGCTTTCCTCTCAATAACAAACCAAACACAACAAAAGTGACAGCGGTGAGAAAACAGCAGTTAAGAAAGCATCAGATCATAGAGATATGCACCAGCTGCACAATTCACCAGGTTTATGTCAACAGATGAGGTTATTGAAATTGCACTGTTATGATAGTTTGATTATAAAGCATAACAGACTATATATAGATCTGGCTATGTAAGACTTTATTTTGAATTAATTCCCTTTTCTTTGCATGACACATTGAAATTTGAATGGTTCTTTTGGTATAATCCTGAACACGTAAGCAGGGGCACCACCACTAGCATATTAACTCGGGCCTCTGCTTTCAGGGGGGTGTGTGTGTGGGGGGGGGTGGGTGGTCCCCCTCGGTATAAATCGCGTTCGCGCACGGAGGGGGAATCCCCATCATTAGAAATCGCGATGGCGGTCCCCCTCCGTATAGATCGCGTTCTGCGTTCCTCTTGGTAAATCGCATTCCGTGGGGTCCCCACTAGTAGAAATCGTCATCGTGTCCCCCTCAGTAGAAAACACGTTTCCCCCTTGGGGGCCCCCCTCCATCGTCAGGGCTTTAGAATCATCCTAACCTACCCCCCTCCAGCCCCTGCACATAAGCATTCATTTCATATTAGAGCTTCTCTTGAGCACTCATAAATGTCACATCCTTTTGATTTCCAACCAAAAACATGCCAAGTCCTTCACATAAAAATCTGTCTACACTACAGGCTTTAATAGACAACCAAGGAAGTCGGGGAAGATCTCGGTTTTTTAAGTTTTGTTACAAGCTGTTCACACAACGGCAAAAAAAAGAAAAAAAGAAAACTGATTGTCACAAGAGCATTCTTACATATAGCCCATATAAGAAGCATTTGACAGTATACAGTAATAACACTTTGTAATATATTCTACAGTTGAAATAAAGAAACAAAAGTTTAGTACTCCCACTATCACATTAAGCCACTAATATGAATGCAAACCTGTTTTGGGCATTTAATAACTTATTTGACTATTATAAACATACCTTTCACTCTTGCTGAGTCTACAGAAACATTTAATGACATTTATTAAAACGAGTAGATTAACCATTGCAAGCATGCTTATTTTTGCTTATGTGACTCATTCAACAATTTACAAGTGATTAAAACACTTAGGTATGGATTACCAACTTGTAATCACATTATATTAACACACACACTCATAACAAATTTAAAGAGCCTCGGGTGTCTCTAAAAATGCCCTCAAATCAGAGGTCACAAGAAAGAATTTCACCCATCGAGGAGAAAAGAACTGTCACTACTGTTAACCAGGCCATAGTTGCCAAACATGATACAACACCAGTAGCCTGGGTCTCACTAGCTGAAAATGGTCTACTTTTATAGAACAGGTTTGCAAAGAAAAACAAATAAAAACCCTGAAAGAAGTTTTAAAACTTTAGTTTTACCATCTACAAATGTTTGATTTGTAATATAAGAATTATTTGTAATTATTTAATAAAAATGAGTTTATATTTTGGAATGAATCATGCTGTTTAATGCTCATTCAGTCAAACAGATACTGGCCAGTCAGACGTAAACTGGGAGATTAGAATGGAGGACACAAAATATATATATATATATATATTATATATATATATATATATATATATATATATATATATATATATATATATATATATATATATATATATTCTGTAACCAGCTGAGTTCAGATGCAAAAGCCTCTAAATGCCATCTGAAATTTTCTTCTAGAATGATCATTTTTATCAAGCTCGTATATTTAAGTTTAGTAATTTCACTTAAATGACAATAGGTAATTTTCATTGTCATTTAAGTGAAATTACTGAACTTAAATATACGAGCTTGATAAAAATCATCATTCTAGAAGAAAATTTTAGATGGTATTTAGAGGCTTTTGCATCTGAACTCTTCATATATATATATATATTGGCATTTAGAGGATTTTGTATATAATAGTAATAATAAATAGAGAGAGAGATAGATAGATAGATAGATAGATAGATAGATAGATAGATAGATAGATAGATAGATTAAATTAAATTAAATTAAAAGAAGTTTAAATGTAAATTCTGGTGTATCTGTTATAACCATCTCAACCATAAAATGCTGATCTTGCATATGCTTTTGCATTTATCAAATGACTTATATAATCATAAAGATGAGGGAGGCTGACTCTTAAATAATCTATGTGCATATTAGTTAAGACAGCTCTTTTAGGCTTCTGCTATGTTGTTATTCTGGTTTTTAATGTTACAAAACTCATTAAATGATGCAAGAGGGTTTTTCATCAGTGATGTTCAATAGAAATGCCTCATTGCCCTTCATAAAAGATCTGCAACAACATACCTTTCTCTTTATCCCTGTGTTTACTTCAACTGCAAGACTGGCAAACATTAATTCAAGCAAATCACTCCCCTCCAGAGAGGACCGGCATGATATTTCTCTCTGCTGTAGAATCTAATTAAATTTGCAGCTGTCTTTTAATCAAAATGAGGCTAATTTGCATATGGGTAGGGTAACAGCCCCACTTTCCTTTGTAAAAAAAAGACTTGGCATCATGCCAGGAGACAGTCAGAGAATAAGGTCTCGGTGTGAGAATACTGAGTGTACATATGTGTGCATATGAGTATTAATTTGAAGAGGGTGGGGGAGTAGAGGTAAAACACGACAGGCAGATGAGGTAGAATGGAAATCAAAATTACGCAAGCGAACAAATTGATGCTAGCAATTTAGATAGACTAACAAACAATGTGGGCATTTGCTAAATTGGCTCAAGGGTACTGCAAACAGAGCAATGCGGGAGCTGTCTTAACAGAAAACTCAAAATCACCGAATTGTATCAGGTTTATTATTAAAATTAGCAAGTATAGTGAATCACACACATTTAATATTTCAAAGTGGTTAATATACCGCAATTCATTATCAGCAATTACCTTGTTTTTCTTGGTCTGAGCAGATGTGCTAGCGTTGTGGCGATTAGCTGATCTTTAGAAGGGTGACAGGCTTTTGTTTTGGAGCTTGTTGACTTTCATAGATGAGAATCAAAGGAAAAGGAGAGAGGATGACGACTTCTTATGGGGAGAATAAGGACTTGAGCTGAGATGACTGTCTGCCACCAGTGTGTATACACTCACATATGCATGCACACAAAAATAATTAGCAAGCTATCTAGCTACCTAGCTATCTAAATGGAGACTTCTACTATTGCCAAATAAAGCCATTTTAAAGTAAATTTGACATTTTTAGTATTAAAAATAAAAGACACAGAACACTGTTAAAGGCATGTATTAGTCTGTGTATTGAGGATGAATTCAAAAGCTCATTTCTGTGGGCATAATATAAATGTTAACCTGTGGTATCAAAACAGTGGTTATTATGCTGCAATTTGCAAGAAATTTGAGAATAAGACAACATTTATTGACTGTTAATCTGTAAGCCTTCACACAGGTGTGCTAATAGGTCCTTTATAAACCTAAAATTCATAGTTTCTATTGAGTAATTGAACTTGACTATTTACTTGCATAATATGAAATACTTCTGAATGAAGTATGGCCTGCACCCATATCTTAATTACAGCTTTACAACAGTGTTGTCTACCTACTTTCCTGCCTGCTATATTTTTATGCTCTTTATCTAGACATCAGTATCTGCTGCATTCATATCTACTCACCTGATATACCACACCTGATATGTTGTCTTCATTCAACCCTGCTGTAAATAAACACTGTTTTGAGTTTAAACACTGTCTTGTCTGAGTTCTCTGTATCCAAATGAAAGGAAAATTTATCTACATTTATATTTAGATTTCTATACTAAATATTCTATACTCAACATTTATAGAGACCTATAGATACAATATAAATATCAAATATGCAGTCTCAAAAGTATTGCCAGCCACTATTGAAATAACCTTTTAATTACTTATTTTCCACTTTCTTGTAACTTACTGAATATACACACATGCCCCAGGGTACAAATGACTTCATTTACTATCAATTTCTCTCTCTCTGCTGGAGTCTCCTGGTGGAATGACATTTTGATTATTTCCATAGCTGGATAAATAAAGTGCTGAATAAATGTTTCCCTTTTTCATTAGGTTTCTATACAGAATATGGTCGGTTTCATCTCTTTGTTTTAAAGATTATATTTTCACTATAGTATTTTTATATTGAGTTTAGCATAATTTCCTCATGATCATTACATCAGAGACCTTACAAGGGACATATTACCTTCTGATTCATAAACTTACATCAACATGTGATATGCAGAACAAATCACAAGCCCAGCAGTCTCTTAATGTATCTATAATTTAGTTATAATGTGAAATGTATTTTCTACTACAACTCGAAGTGCCTGAAAATATATTTCTCAATTCAACCAGTTCTTTAAGACTAGGAAATAATCACATACAAAATTAGACGACAATAAAAAATATCAATCTTTATTTTTTCCAAATCTACAATAAGATAAATCTTACCTTATACAACAACAAAATACAATGGGTGTACAATATTCATGAAATAATCTGTTTTAATAATATTTCTGGCCATTACATGACATTGCTCAATATGGGTTGAATAGAACATAAGATATAAATGGCGTCCACATGGTCAGAACTTTTCCTTTAAATAGAAAAATGGTTAGCATTCATCTCATATATTAAAAATGGCTAGTATATATTATTCAACTTCTCCCAAATTGTTCAAATATTAGGCCAGAAAATATTTTTTACAATTTTGGACACTTTAGTCACATATAAAAATGTATGAACTGTCAAATCCAAAAAATTTAAACTTCACATTTCTTACCTATTTTTGTAATTACTTTTAACTAACAGATCTCAAGGTCAGATTTTGTGAATGTATAAAATCTGCTCCTCTCTTGTTCACATATATATTATTTCATCACAATAACATGATCCATTAGCATTTTCTAAGTGTTCTAACACTATTCGAGAGAGAGAGAGAGAGAACCTTTAGAAATTAGCATGCTTGAGATGCCATGTGTTTTGATTTTGCTACTGTATATAATGCAAAGACATCCATGCACTTTTAAATGTGGCTTAAGTGTCCAAAAACGTTTGTGGGAGTCAACTGCATGATTTTCCATTGACAAAATGAAATACATCTATCAACAAATCATGGTCACATGTATATTATAGAATATAGAACAGAATGGCTCAGGACTTGCTTTACTAAATACTGACAGTTGCCAAAAAAAAAAAAAAAAAAAGGTAAGTACAGGTACTTTGGGTCACTGTGGTGCTATTCTGGAAATCTAAACATTTGACCTACAAAGGCCACACTAATAACATTTGGGTGACATGATGCTGTATATAAATACATAACCCTATACAAATAAAAAAACAAAAGGAACATTTAATGTTGAGGCCTTTACAATTAAAAAGCACAACAATAATTACTATGACAAAATAAATGAACAATACTTGGAAAAAAAATGCAAACATGGCATGGCAACAAGTACATGAGAATCTTACAGATTGGTAAGGATACCACACAGGGCAAAGTCACTACAAAAAGGGGGATACTGAAACTGCATTATGGTTATACTCAACTAAAATGTTACTCTTACAACGCTTTAATCAAAACTCTTGCCTATAAATGTGTGACTACACAGTCAGAAGTCCTATAATATACTATAGATCCTTTTCCACTTGTCTTTGTTCCATTATATTTTTAAATAGTGGAAAACATGATTTATTTGGATTTTTATGCTTTAGAGCCCTTCATTTTTATACCCAATAGCCATAAAGTATGATTTTATTTAAATTGCAATTTAAGCACTTATTTGTAATGATTAAGTGAGAGAGCTTTAAGAATATGGTATGGTGAACTTCTGACAGATGTCATTTTTCAGAGCTCTAAGCTGTCAACATGAATGACAACATAAAAAAACAAACAAACAAACAAAAAAAAAAATATTGTAACATCTTTTTTGATGAATCTCTTTTTATATAATATCATGTTTTTATACGCTATAAATTTTTTTTTTACAGATCGGAAATATTTTTTGGTGTTAAAAAACAACAGTAAACAGACAGGAAGAGACTTCTGAAAATTGAGGGATTGAAGGGAAAAAAAAGATAGATAGATGGACGGACTGATTGATGGATTGGTGGATGGTCAGACAGACATCTACATCTCATGGGAGAGGACTTCATGCTCAGGTACACCATTGGCGTGGATTGCCTGCTGCCCGTTTGGTTGTGTGTTATTCTCATTGAGTCTGCGCACGCGGTACATCTCGTAATGGATGCTGCTTGTGATATCTTTGATGTTCTGCATATGAGTTCTAGAAAACAGATAGACAGAGAACACTTATATTAAAATATATTTAATAACAAATGAACTGTAGTTTTTTTTTTTATACAAACACTCTATAAAATGTAAATGCTGTATTGTTGAATACCTGATGAGCAGGTCCCGCAAGTAGGCAAACTCGCAGTGTGCGGTGTTCTCAACTGCGAAAAAAAAAGAGAAGATGATGATGTGGTTTTAGAGAGTAGGCTTGTCATAAAAATTTATTGAATAAACAGTCTGTCACTGTTTGTTTCTACAGTATATTGGCTATTGTGCTTGAGGTGTAGTAGCATCTTATTGCCACTAGATGGCAGTACTGTATCAGACAACAGAGTATTTGAGCAGCAAAATGCTTCTTAAAGTCACATCACATTTAAAATAGGCCACGGTGGGAGTGAGCAATTTCATTAATAAAAGGAAATGAAATCTAATTTTAACTTGTTCCATTTGCGTGTGGTAAATTATTACAGCCAAACGAGTCAAACATTTTTTTTATTTTGTTGATTAGTGGCAGTTAAACACTAACATGTAAGGGTGAAAATTAGCAGCCTACTTCTATTGGTAATCTGTCAACACTCTTCACAGATTAATGCTATTAGATCGGTTCTACCTATAACCAATAAACTTATTCCACCCTTCTGTCCATGCAAGGTTGAGTTTTCTTTTTAATTTTGGCCACATAATTTCTATGAGGAGGAGTAGTTTGCATGGTACACTGATTTATTCCTTATGCTCTCTATTCCTGTTGGGTGAATCAGATATAGGAATTTGATTTGCTCTTGGCAACAAGAATGGAATCCTGGCCCCATACTGTAGACATAAACACCAGAAAGATAGGGGTTTAAGTTGAGCAACTACCTTAATTATACAGCAATTACTCTTAATATATTTTGTATTTTTTAATAAACTTTATTTATTTTTTTTTTTTTTTTATTGTGCTATAATATTTTTTTATAAATGTGTTTTTATAAGAGAAGAGTGATGTAGTGTTTTATGAAGTGTTGTTATGATGAAAACATAACTGCATTAAATATTAAACAGTTAAACGTGTTAACTCCATGCTGTACTGTAGTCCATCACAGTTATGTGATGTTGCTCTTTTAAAAGTTTAGTTTAGCTGTTTAAATCTTGAAAATCTGTTTAAATACAGTAAAACAATCAAAGCAACATAGTATGATGTGGACACAAGTACATAAAATTCCTTACACACAACCAAATGTTTTTAAATGAAGAAAAAAAGCACAGGACACCAATCCAACAACAAAGCTCACTGCCAGAGAGGATGTGCAGATGTGATTTTGGGCAAGAAAAAGAAAGATTGAAGGAAAGTGTTGTGAGAGAGGCTGAATGTTTGTGTGTGCACTACCTTCTACTGTCCCCCATCTTGTTTTCCTGCCCAGAAGTCTTTTTCCGTTGACCTGATATTCCTGATCACTTCCCACCACAGCAAATGGGATCATCTCCTAAAATAGAGAACACACGAAAACCTTCAATATACAAAAGCAACACTTGGAATTACAATATACAGTAAGGCAGAAACAGAAGAAACAAAAGCTCACTTCATGTACATAAGTCATGAATAATTTATTTTTAACAAATACCATAGAATCAGTGATTGAGTTATAGAGATAAAAAGTGACAAGTGGACATACCCTGATCTTCTCATTAATAATTCTGTCCTCTGCATCCTCATCAAACTCTTTTTGAGGATAGATGTCAATTTCATTGGCTCGCAAGTCCTCTCTTATCTGCACAAACACACACCAGAAAGAATCCATGAAACAGTGTTTAGTTCCTGGTTCATCTTTGGAGAATATGCATGAGGGTGCATACACAGAACATTAGGTCATTTAAGAAAATAATTATAATGTTCTTAACTTCATGACTGCCTATCAAACACAGAATAAATATTAAAGAATGTACTGGTTGCCTTTCTCCATGCAATTAATGGAGACTGGAGCTTTTAAGCTTAAAAATATTGGAAAAGCATCATAAAAATTGTCCATTCAACTCTATATATTTCAAATCATCAGAAGCTATACAGTAACTTTGGGTTATGTACAGACGAATGAGTTAGTCCTATTTGTAACTGAACCATTTAGACCTTTTTCATAAATGAATGCGAATAGCAATTTGTTTGTTTTTAGTCATTTTGGAACTCAGCAAACTGTCAGTTTCATTATATACAAATGAGCAGCCATTACTTTCTTCAAAATTTGTTCTTTTCTGTTCCACGGCGAAAAGTAAGTCATAAGGTTGGAACTAGAAGGATGAAAGAATTTATTTCATTTTTGGGTACACACATTCTGTATTCTAAGGGTCACCATGCTTTTCAGATTGTATAATCATATAACCAACATGACTTCAGACCTCTGGCAGTGAAGATTTAAACTGGACATTGGGAGCATAATGAAAAGAATACAGTGAAAGAGCTTTAAGCCAGCGGGATACTTTAATGAATGATGATGAATCAAAACTACACCCTTCACTGAATCCACTCTGAGTCAGTGTTTTCATTCGCTGCTTCCATGTGGGGGATGTCATTAAACATTAAAGCAAATAAACCAATTCAAACAAATTCAACAACTCCACATCAATGTTTACGAGGTTGAAAATAGTGTCACACTACTCTCCTGTCATGTCAAAGACCTTGTGGGGTGGAGGAAAAGGATCTAAGGGTTGTGCGCTGACCACACAGCCAATCATAACAGTTATGTACAAGCCCGAAAAGCTTCTAGAGCCTGGGATTGTTCTGTTTGGCAGGTGAAGCAAATGTTAGGAGGAAACAGTAGCTTGGACACCCACTGAGTTTCCTCTGGCAGCTTTTAGACAGGCAAAATCAAAATCAGACGTTTTGCAAAGTGAAGTACAAGAAGGATAAAGTTGCCTTCACCCACTACAAGAGCACAATACAAACATGTTCTCTGAATAAAAAACAAAGTAATAATACAAATAAACTATGTAGCTGAATCTCTTCAATCACTCTTCAATTACTTCTATGAAAATTAACATAAAAAGAGCTTGATGTGTGCAGTGCTTTTGATCGTTTCTTAGAGCTGGACAGCCAGTTATTGCTGTACATTATAGGGATAAGTCATCGGTTCACATGTTTGTGCTGCTTTTTTATGGCAAACCTCCATGTACCAGCTCCAGCTGCCCACTGCTGGATCTATCCTGTGAACTGCCTCTACCAGCCTGTGAAGTTCTGCCAAGTTACAACTTAAGTTGAGGTCAAATAAAACACAAAGTGCTTCACCGGCCTGTGAACCCCCCAAAAATTCAACATAAAATTACTCAACCAGATCCAAGACTTTCCCTACATAATTAACAATGTCCAAGCAGGATATCTTCCCATATTGATTCTACAAATTATGGGTGGTTATAGAAATTACTTTCAAAAGTAATGAACACAGCTCACACAGAAGTCACTTTCAAGCCAAGCAGTTTTCGGTTGGTCAACACAGCAAATCCGCATGACCAACTTCTGTTTCAACTTCACTCTAGTCTGTTACAGAAGTTTAAGAAATGCCATGAGAAATGCCCATAAAGGAACAGTTTTGCACCAATTCACACCATCAGGAAGGCGATTCCCACAGATATTTACACAAAGAGATTTCCACAGACATTGTGTGATGGCAGTTTGTATTGAGGTTAAATACTTGAAATGAATGAATCATTGTTAAACTGGTGTAGCCTCTGGATGAGTGAGGCAAACTATCTTCATATTAATGGAAAACATGCCAGATGCTCTCAAATAAATTCTTTTTGTCATTCTATTATGATCTTGGGTGATGAAAAAAGAATCTTACAAGGTGAAGTATCAAAAGATCTAATAAAATCTCTCATCATATGGTTGGAAGAGATTCATTACCTACAAGCTGAGAGATGAATTATTTACCTTCTGTTTGAAGAAATCTCTCTCCTCCAGGGTGAGTGTGTCTGCCTTGGCGATAACAGGAACGATGTTCACTACTTTACTTAGGTGTCTCATAAACTCAATGTCAATTGGCCGCAAACTAAAACAGAGAAGACAGCAATGCAGTAAGACCCAAAATGCATGAACTCTATTCAATAACATTTAAAACAACACAGTGTAACAGCTGCTTCAAACTTAAGTATCACATTCTAATATTGTAGGTGCAGCACAAATAATCAAGGCATCGAATGACTGACCAATATGGAGAATTTATTACAGAAAGTAAAAGGGTTAAAAATGGAACAAATATACATGTCATTATTTATTCATCATTATTTTCTTGTGGATTTTCTTAAGTGGATCTCAAAAGCAGATTATAACACAAAGTATAAAAAGAAGAAAAAAAATTGTCGTGGTCTGTAGCAGAAAGAAAATCATAGTTTGGAACAACATGGGCTAAGAAAATAGGTTATTACTAAATGCACTGTACATTTTTGGGTGAACTATGCCCTTAAGGATATGTTGAACTTTCTTTCGTGCTTGTGACTTTGCATTACTTATATTAAAAAACACAACCAGCCAGAATGTGTATTTAAGTCTGCTTTGTAGAGTGTTTATTATTTGGAGTGTGTACTGCATCCACAACCACAAGGCACAAAGAAGTAGCACTGACATCTTTAATGGCCAGATATCCGGTTCACTCAATTCACATGACACACTGCATTTTGCCTTTTTTAACAAACTAGAATGAACATGCACAGAGCCTCTTAGTCCCCAGGACAAAAAGATGTCACAATCTGGGCTTACAAAACTATCACATGGTGAGGACTGCAGAGCTAAAGGGCTTTAAATATTTCGCTGAGTGCTATAACACGCAAAATATACACGTGCATGCACAAAAATCCCTGTGAGGAATTACGTGCATCGATGATTACATGCCTAGTTTGAATATATAACCATTACCTGCACAGTGAAAAAATATAGCGCATTAGTAAGTCCACAAAACTGAAACACATTTGTGGTTTTGTATATGCTTAAGCACATACATAGAAAAATGTGTCTAGGGTGCAACATTTGAAACTGAAATGAACTAGAAGCTGCATCTGTGTAGCATGCAGAGGTGAATAAACTCAAATTCTTGAATTTAAATTGAGATAGTATATATTACATATATATTATATTATATTATATTATATTATATTATATTATATTATGTTTTTGTATTATATATGAAGACTTCAGATGGATTTTTTTTTAAGTTCATCTGATTTTTTTTTTTTTAAATAAGCATTTTTATCAGGCTGCTGTGTGTTGGTTCAGTAATTTAACTTTCACAAAAAAAAAAAAAAAAAAAAAAAAATATATATATATATATATATATATATATATATATATATATATATATATATATATATATATATATATATATATATATATATATATATATATATATATATATAAAATAAATGCCTTATTTTCAAAAATTCCCAATGTTATTTTCATAGGAGCCTCATAAAAATGTTCATTTAAAAGAGGACTTGGAGGTTTTTGCATCTTAGGTCTTCATATGATACATTTATTTGATACATTTCATAAAGTTATAAAGATTTTATAAGATTTCATAAGATTTTATTTATTTTGCTTTTAATTTTAATCAAAGATTTCATTTTTCAGTTTGAATTATCATTAAAGAACATGCTATGAAACACACTGCATATGGGCTATTTAGAGAAACATTTGTTGGTATTAATTACAAAGCTTTGGTAGGTCAAAATAAAGGTAAATATATATTTTTAATTATTAAATTTAATAAATTAACTTCTATACATAGATCATTGTGAACACAGTATTTCCCAGGAGACAGACATCTGTTTACCCTTTTTGTTTAACCAACACAATTAGTTGAAGTGAAATTATCTTCCTGATATTCCAATTCATTTTTTTTTTTTTTTTAATGCCCAATGGGTTGTAGACAGTACCCTATTTCACTTAGGGTGGTCATTTTCCTTGTGTAATTAACTTCAGTTAACTTACTCATGTGTATTTGAAAGGAAACTTAATACATCATCAGATGCACATACTGTAACTTGCACAAGCCCTGGCATGGGAAAAGCCAATTTGATATTTTAATTACCTACCCCCATCTGTGGGTCTCATAATTCTTTCATAGAGGAAGGAGTCACAATTTGTGGTGGACACTTCTTGTTTTACTTCCTGTTTCCCACAAAACCAAATAGAGATGGCTAGCCACCAGAGTGCGACATCCACTAATGAGATTATAAAAGTTTCCACAAGGTCTCAAAGGATCTGTGTGAAATATTCAAGAATGAACCTCATGGCAAATTTGCAGCCAGTGCTGGCATCTGAATCTGGGCTTTGATCAATAACTAAAGGGTTTACAGTTCATTTCTACTTTTCTGAAAACATGATGACCTAAAGGTAAAGAGCCAAATGCTGACAGGGGTATTGTGGTCTTGAAACTTAAATTAAAACATCTAATTTTACATGTTAGACCATTCTACTACTGATATATTCAGACTGCATTTTTTAAAGAACTGAACTTCCCCACTGTGGAATTATGGCACAGCATCCAACTGAAAAAATGCACAGCTATAGGTACATTAACATTCTGCAAATTAAATATGCAATATGACAGATATGTCCATGAACACTGACTGGCTGATGGCACCATATGAACAAACAATTTAAAGTTTTGTGTTTGGCTAAAACACTTCTGCTAATGGTTAACCATCCCCAGTGGGCCCAATGCCCCTTTGGCTCCACCCATATTTCCCCCATGCATTTCCCCTATATTCTTGAGGTGAATGGGGCTTTTTCCAAGACAAAATTTCAAACACAGGAACTACAGTCTGTGTGTACTCATGTTATGTGACAAGACAAGCAGCTGTTCAGATATCTTACAAGCATGCAGCAGCTGTGAGACAGTGTCTAATAACAGTGTGCACACACACCAACACACACTTGTGGAAGGAAATACCCTCTTTAAAAACGTAACCCTGCCCCCCAACGTTCCTGTACCCTGTGGAGACACTACACACATACAAATATATACCTAGAACCAAACCCACTCACAGGACCACACAATGTAATTTCCCTTGGCCCCATCACACTCACACACAAACATTGGTTTGCATGACTCCCATTTTTGCAAGCGAGTTGGAAAACTATAGCAGACAAATGGAGAGGGATAAAGGTTCAACCGTAACATTACGAAGTGACAAGAATACTTTTTGTATGCGAAGAAAACAAAAATAACGACTTCATTTAACAATTCGTCTCCTCTGTCTCTCCATATCACTTTTGCGCAATTTTGGAGAATATCCACTGGACACAAACTGCGCACACTATTCTGTGTCAGCCGCGCTTCAAGGATGCGCTTTTATCGTTCAAATCAAATTGTAAATACACGTAGAAATACACGTTCGGCTGACACAGAATAGTGTACGCAGTTTGCGCAGTAACCCTTTAAGATGCATTTTGTTTACAAGAGGTGTGTTTATGCTTGGTAGTAATGTGTCTCATGTGACCACTTCTGATCGGTTTGTGAGGAAAGGTTCTCCAATTTCATTTCTAACTACATCAATTTTCTTTTGTTTATTTAAATTTTTTTCTTAAAAATGTGTGCACCATTTTTACTAAACATACTTCTTTTATGTACAAACATGTTTGCCAAGCAGAATTTACAAGTACTTTGGTTAAGTTTTTGTATTAACTAAATCTTCCAAATGCAAAAAAAAAAAAAAAAAAAAAAAAAAAAAAAAACCGCACGAAAGTGCAAAACTTTCATTAGTGGATTGACAGCTGAGTTGGTGGCTAATTACTGTTTACCAGGATGCATTCAGATGGATTAGTATTTTATACTACATATGGTCCAATGTAGTTTCCAAGATGCTGGTCCAAAATGTTTTGTACCACTTTTACTTGTATTGGGTCATCCAAAGCAGATCATAATAAAAAGTATAAATAGGGTCTACACTGTAAAAAGTCAGAAGATGAGACAACTCAAAAAATTTTAGGTTCAGGACTTTTTGAGGACTTTTCTAGAACATAATATAGTAAGTTTTATAAATGAGAGTTTATTTAAGGACCCAAGTTTAATGAGCTTGTATTTTATGTTAATCTGAGCATTAATATTACATAATAGTAACATGATGTACTGTAGAACTTCCAGAGTTTGTCTAACTTGAAGTTTGTTGAGAAAACTGAAAAGCTTAGATGATACTTCTCAGAAGAGAAGACTAATCACTCTAATGGTGACTTGAAACATAATGAAACTTTTAGATATAATCAAAACACAACACATAGCAAAAACATCAGCTAATACTGAATAATAACTGTAACTGAAAATAGATAGCACATGTAAAGCTTAAACAACAAGGTTGACAATTCTTCAGCCTGACTTCAGAACTGAGTCCATTGAGCAGCTTACGATATGGATTCACCCAAAGATATATTCAATTATCATATTAAGATCAGATTTCAACAAGGCCCTACATAATGTAACAATAACAAAAAAACCTATGTTTGGTATTTGTTTGAGTTTAAATGTAATGTGTTTGTGTGTGTGTGTGTGTGTCTCACCAGTGTCCAGTGGGAGGAATAAAATATATGCAGCAGTGGACTCGTGAGTCTGGAATCCTCTTCTTCCTTTCGATGTTGATCTCTTCCTGTAAATACTGTTCGTACTGTGCATTAATGAACTTCATGATGGGCTGCCAGCTACAAACAGATCAGACAGATGAGATCTAACAAGACCACCAAGGAATTAAAGAATTAGTTGAATAATAATTAATAAAGTTGATACTGACCAGTTCTCATTGTTTATCTGGTCTCCAAAACCTGGAGTGTCAATGACAGTCAGCTTCATTCTCACTCCTTTCTCCTCAATATCTGTATAAAAGATGAGTTTAAATATATAAAGTGGATAACTAAATTTATGAGACACTCGGAAGTGTTAAAATATGACATATCCTTAAATGGATAAGCAGGTGTTGGGTTCAGTTTTAGTTCAGAAGGCCTTTGTACCATGACTGATGGACTTGATCTCAATTGTCTTAGGAATTCGCTCTTCTTCTGATGTCATCAAAGATCTGCGACTCACTTTAGATTTAAAAAGTGTGTTCATCAACGTGGATTTACCCAGACCACTCTGACCTGTACAAATAAAGAAAGAAAAAAAAATCAATATCTTAAATTGGCACTGGAGATGTTGATTTAATAAGTTAGTTTAGTGCATTTTAATTTTTCTTTTAAATTATAAGGAAAGAATTACACAATACTCCCTAGAATACATGAACCAAAAAAACTACAAGAATGCATAAATGGCTCATATTGGTTTACTTCAAAAAGTATGTGTTTTCTACATAAAATCATCCTTTATAAGGTAAAGAACATTCTGTGAAAATTTAACCTTGATATCTTTTAATATTAAGACCGTGTCAAAGATTTACATAATAATAATACTAACGGTTGAAATCAAACTTTGATGCTTGTTGTCTCATAATTAGATTTTGAGAATTTAGCCCGGATTTTAACAGAGAGAGGGTCACATATAGAAATGTTTTAATATATCAAGCATGTTTATTTGTTTACTTAACTTGTATACTGTATATGCATTACAATAGACGCAACACATTTTTCTGAGCTAATTTAGAGCTACTATCAAGTATGTTGCAGTCTGAACTTCTCACAAGATAATGTGAGAATGAACTTCGCATACAAGGATAGAACATTTCACAAACAAGATTTCCAACTTTCTATGCATAGATTTTGGGCAGAGTTTGCACCTCTTCTTGTTTGAGTCTTTAGTCGTCTTCTCCTCTCTGTACTTATCTACTGTGTCTAAAATTGCATACTGTCTGAGGAGATACTACATTTGACAAGGAATTTATTGACCATTAAAAAGTATGCATATGTGTAGTATGAAAGCAATCTGGACATACTATAGCCATACATGATGGCGCTGCCATGTGTTCTACGGCATCAGTTGGGTTTCTTCCGTGACATTCATGAGTCTTCTCTGTGGGCGTTATATAGTAAAGCATCCATTGAACCTCTGCTGGAATGTTGGTGGAAGTAGTAGGTCATCCAGCTACTTTTCACCTATGAATACTGCAAATTCGGACAAACTACTAATTTAATATACTGATTTTGGCCTTTGTTTCTCAACTCTGGCCCTTGGGGTCCACTGTCTGGCAGAGTTTAGCTCCAACCCTAATCAAACACACCTGAACAAGTGAATCAAGGTCTTCTGAATTACTAAAAGATGACAGGCAGGTGAGTTTGATCAGGGTTGGAGCTACTCTGCAGGAGAGTGGACCTCACAGGCCAGAGCTGAAAAACCCTGGCGTATTATAAAACTTTTTTGTTCAAAGGACTAATGTACGAGACAAATTCTTGATTTAGGGCAAAAGTAAACATAGCCTGTCAGGGCAATTTGAACATATCTTGCTGTTTTTTAGCATCTCACACCACTAGCAGTGTTTACGACATCTCACGTAAATTCATCTCACAAATTTATCTCCAGACACCTGAATTCAACTCTATTCTGTTGCACTAGATTGAGTTGTTTTTGAACGCATTCAAAATTAACAAACCTAATCCATGTGTTTAAGTTAACAAACAAATTGCCATATATTAAGTGGAGTAAACGAGACTATGGCAAAGTGTGTGTTTATATGTGAGCGACTGTGAGTAGCATTTTCATTCCCATATGTAGATTAGACCCAACACCTGCCCCCAGGTTCATTCAATGAATGTGCACACACACACAATTCTATAAAAGTGCCAGTGTTTCTAGAGGAGGTTCATGGAAGCAGCTTGTTGGATCTCTCACTGACATCCATGATAAAACAAGAACAAAGGTTTCAGCTGGAATTAGTTGAGTGGAGCAGCCAGGCAGATGCTCTCACTGCAGAAAGCATTAACCATGTCCGATTGAATTCTACAGGGATTATTTTTTATTTTTTTTAAACATATTGGCGTACGTGTAAGTAACTGAAAAACCATCACTATAAAATCCCTGAAAGCAACTGCCAACCTCTAGATGTTTGGCAAGGTTCAAGCTTTAAAAAGTTGGTATATGGTAATCAGAGGATTATAGTTTGACAACAAAACACTCAAAATCAATCATCAACTGCCAAAAGATCAATCCATGAACAAGCCTTAAATATTTTCATTAAGCTGCAACATATCCATATATTCATTTACCAAAGCACTAGATTTAAAAAAACATCAACATGTTCTTTCAAAGGCACAAAAGCATTTGTCTCAGTTCTTAAATCATAAAAGCAAACAACATCCAGCACTGTCAAGAAACAATCCTTCTAAGACTCTGCAAGTAGCTACAGGTTTTATTTTCAGTTTAACACATTGCCAAGAAAAATAAAATCAGGGTTATATACTGCTGAAGAATAATATATCTCCAGGAAGATATTCATTTTTAATAAGCTTGAAGTTGGATCTTGGGGGTGGGTTGGTGGTTTCCTGCCAGGCATGTCACCTACCATGTGTCCTGGTTAGGATTAACAGTCAGTTGGGGTCACACATTTGTATTATATCTGTAGATGTGAAACTGTTGGTCTAGTGCTGGGTGGTGTTGCCTGCTGATTGAAGGTCTCTGACTAATAACTTGTAGGATCAAACAGATCTGCTTGAATTAAAGATGTAATGGTAATGACTGAAAACCTTCCTGCTCACTAAAAACAGTATGATAAGATATAAACTTTAAAAGAAAATGGTGTAGGAGTAGTTGCATATAGTATTATATTTTATGGATATGGATGTGGATATGAAATAATTTTTGTTCACCAATTACTATTGATTACATCAAGGCCTTTTAGCTAACAGCTTGCTGGGCCAAATTCAGCCTGTTAATCATTTTTATATGGTCCTCTGACTGATTTAGCTGAAATTACTTTATTGTATAATAGATCAGATTTTTCTTGTTTGCAAAACTCAGCACTACAAAAGCACTCAGGCATGGACCATATTTCATATCCAACCCAAACCATACCAGTTTACAACCAGAACAAATTTCCACCTTGGAATTATAAAATTCTATCTGCATTCTGAGATATGGAGCTTCAAAGTTTTTGCATTCCATATACTTTGTACATAGAACTTTTTTGTTTTCTAAATAAAAAGTCCCAAAATATACACACCTTAAAAAAATAATGTAAAAATCACATAATGTAAATAAGCTGTCACAGAATGTCAATAATAGTATTTATTACCCTTATCAAATGTTTATTTGAACACTCTTGATCAAACTATTTAATCTAACTATTTTATTTCAAGCTTCCAGTGATACTAAATGTTTATTTTGTACATAGGAACAAAAAAGCAACACTCAATCTGTAATTGCACACCGAAACCTCTACTTACCCACTACCATGATGTTAAACTCGAAGCCTTGTTTCATGGCTTTCCTCCTCATCTGTTCCAAGATGGCATCAATGCCCACATAGCCAAACTCACTGTTTGTCTTCTCATTCCGTGCCACAGGTGTCTTTCCTACATCTGCCATATTGCCGTAAAAACTTGTACTGACCTCTGGCCCTAAAGAAATTATGTGATACAAAAAGAGGGAGACAGGCCTTTAGCATTTTCATTGTATATGGCAATAATTGACTTAAACATTTTTGCACATGCAATATTCAGTTTTCAGTGTCATAGCTTTATTGGTCAACTAACCCCAACGGCAATTTTCAGTCTGTGTCCTGCAGTAAATTTTGCCCTCATGTTTTGAATGTAATGGTATCTAAACTCAAAAGTCTGATTACTGTTTGCAAGTTATGCTAACTATTTACGAGTCAGACAATATTGCATTGGTATGTTTCTGCAGAGAGACCAGAAGTCAGAACACATGGATATAAAGTAGGGCAGAAAACCCACAACAGTTATTACCTTAAATTAACAATATGTAATATGTACACATATAAGCAACACAATTTCTTTTCAAAATTTTCTAAATCACCATTATATCATGTTACACAAAACCAATTTTAACAAGCTCCTAATTTGTTAAACCTCTTCAAATTCTCCTCAAATGATCAATTGATTACTGTATTTACCAAAAGATAATAAAAATGGCAAAACATAAATCAAATGTTTACCACAAGCTTACCCAAAAGAGGGTATTTCAGTCTCCAAAGTCGTTGAATTTGATGATTCAGTAGCTTAAAAAATGTGTGACAGAAAGCAAGTTGCATACAACTCAATGTGAAAGTGGGTGGGGACAAGGTTGCTGCTTTTCCTTTTGTAACGACACAGTGTGGCTTCCTCTTTTCATATAACGTCTAGACACTTTGCACAAACTTCAAACAAAATGATATACCTAAATATTCCAGTGTTGTTTTCATAAATAAATAAATAACATGTAATTCAATATAATAAATAACATACTATATCCAGATGATAACACAAGGTGAATTTACTTAACAGCATAAAAGCATAGGCATGTACAAACATAACTTATCAGTTATGAAACACACTATTGCTTCATCAGTTGCCTGAGGTGGAAAATCTGTGACTTAACCAAAACAGTCTATGCTGCATGTTATTTTAATGTTTTAAATATTCTTTTTTTATTTCACTCCCATGTTTTCAGGTACATTTCCACATCTAAGAAGTCAAGTTAAAATTATCAGTCAGTCAGATGCAAAACTGTTTTGCATATGTTCATCTGTAGCTGATATATATTATCACAGTTTCCTGTCAGTGAGTTACACACACCATTTAACAGCCTTTTCTGAGAAAACAGAGTCCAAAAACACTTCAGTCCAAAACAAGACAGTTACACATACAAACTACCAGCAGTCATGTTTTGGCTAGCGAATGTAACATTTGCCATTTAATACCATGAGTTTCAGTCTCTGTGTTTTAATTATTATTTCAATTAGAAACACCATTACAGTCACTATGTCTCTTACACTATATACTGTGATCACATTTTTCACTTGCCACCTAATTAATCATGCTTTAAAACCCCTCACTCTAAATGTACGATTTCATATCTAGAACAGATTGGGCCACCTGTTCAGAAAAAGCATCTTAAGTTCCAATTTAAACTTGCACATTAGCAAACACACACACTAAACAGCTCCCAAGGTAGCTGTGAAGCTTGAATAACAGGGCAGATTTTACTCATCCAAAATGAATGCAACTAGGAGGCCATAAAACATACTAGCATAACAAGAGGCAAAAAAAAAAAAAAATAGAATCAGGCAAACCACACTCCTCATGCTCCGCCTTTAGCATCAGGCGCTGCCTTCACCTCAGACTCTGGCGCCAAACACTCAATGATTAATGCAGTATTTCAGTTTGTGTGGAGTTTTGGCAAAAACTCCTTAAAGCCAATTAAAATAAAATGATGGGTCTAGGTAAACCTAACCCATCACCGCTGAGGCCTAGAACTTTCCATTTGCCTAAGAGAAGCCTCATGGTTTACTGTGACCTATATTTTTCATATGTTAACCCAGCAGTCAATCACATGTGAAATCCACACTTCAACCTTGAATGAACCACAGTTTCTTGATACCAAAGTGGATTTGTTATCCCTGTAAGTTTAACCATCCAACCTGAGGTTCTATACCAAATCTTGGATTACAATATTAAGTGTGAAGACATTGTGTTTATTGTGCATATACTGTATGTGTATTGATACATGCATACAGAAAAGAGAAGGAAAATCTACCATGTAAACAGCATGTTCAGAGTGTGCCAAATAGTCATTTTCTAAGACAGGACAAGACTTGATTTTTGCCGGCCTGGTGGGTGGAACGGATCACAGTGTGTGGGCATGTTAATTATGGTTTAATACACAGACACCAACGAGCATTTGTGCCATTGATTACATGATCACCCCACTGCCCCTTCTGCCAACACCTGTTGTGGGCCATCTGCTAAGAAACAAAATGAGGCATGAATAGGAAAGGGGGGCAGTGACATGGGCACACAACGTATTCTTTTAAATACAGTATATATGTATTTTTTCTCAATTAGTTCCCGTTTTGGTTATGCTTGTACTATATTTTTCACTTTTTAGCACTGGGGAAACTTAAATCAATTAGTAACATACACACAATAACACATTTTGATTAACGTGTCATTCTTGACACTTGAGAAATAAACCTTCTCACTTAGAAATAAAATTTCCCACTTTTGAAAAAATATTGTTTATTGTATCGCTGTCAAATTGCAATATATATATATATATATATAAACATTCTTGTAGTTCAGATGAATGATACTGTTGTAAAGCCTGATAAGTCCTGATTTACCCTTTGCATATGAAAGAGCCCTTTCAGCATCTAACAAAACACAAACCATATAAGACATTACAATTTAGAACGTAAAACCCAATTCAAACAAACATCTAGAAAAAAACTACAGTAAGCATTATTAAAGTTAAAGATTTTATCCTAAAACTAAAATCTCTGCAAATAAAGCCTCACTAAGCACAAAACACTATATGTGACAAAATATCAGTCAATTATTATGCATTAAAACAATGAAGTAGGATTCTTAATATAAAAGACTTTCTCTTTTCCAAGCTTAATATGCAGAGAAACTGTATAAGCCTTTCGTAAGTTAATTACTATCAACCAAATTACACAATGCACCTTTAACAAAGGAATCTGGAAAATAATAAATTGGAAATTGATTTACCTACTAACAAAAAACACAGATCATAAAGTCTTATGGACCTAAATAAACACGTTTATGGGTTAATATGTGGTACAGCAAAAGCGAGATATGTAAAATAAGTTTTGTTTCATATAGGCCATGAAATGTGGGCCAGAAAAAAAAAAAAAAAATCTACACCATAACATTTAATACCAGAAGTGATGTGGTGATGACCAGGATTTCCTGAGGCGATCAGACCCTGCTTATGCCACATGCAACAAGAGCACTATGCACGATCAGCCCACTGTGTGCACTCTAATACACACGACCACTTTTAAATATTAAAGCAAAACAATTCTAAAAAGATGTAGCTTCAGTGGCAGTTATCCTGTCTCTCATGCAAACTCTGTGGCCTATATTTTTCACTAGCATGTGTCAGTGTTCTAACAAACAGGAAATTGGGGTTACCACTGAAGTGTGTCCCTGCACACACATGCAGGCAAATGTACGTGCACATTCCGCTATTGTAAATGTCACATTTATGTTACTATAATTTCTTGTCTTGGAGTTTATACAATTGTCATATTTTTCATATTTTTATTTTAAAACATAACATTACATGTTATATTCATAACATTAATATACTAAATATTACATTCATTCAAATTAATTATACACTTTTTGTCAAAAAAGAGGCATCATAAGTGCAAAGAAAATAAGTCAGAAAGAACTAAGGCTGAATTATTATGCTTAAATATATCTCAGTCCATTTTGACTGAATAGAATGCCTGAACAGTTGACCATGCTTATAATTTAGCAGTTTGCAGTCAAGGACTACGATATGTATTTCATCAGGTACATCTAGACGTATGACAGAGTTTGTCCTCTTGGAAAATTACAACATTTAGAACCACAGAATCCCCAACTATAGGCCAGTATTCCACAGGTCTCATGTTTCCAATGAGTTTTCCAAGACATCAAGAAGGCTCTACCCCGTATCCAAAATTTGACTTGGTTGATTTCCTGTTTTCACTTTAAGAACTCAAAAGGTTGTGTGTCCCCCTTCTGAAGCAGATCCAACCCTGTACAGAAACCATATATCCACAGAAAAGCAAGGCAAACACTGAAACAAGGCCATCTAACAATTCATTCTTTACAGGCAACATACAATTTAATTCTGTCTTCATTCTGAGCCAGAACAGTTGGGAATTTGCCCATGTTTAGTGGTCTGTGGTATATTGGCCCCTGTAACTGGACTTTGGTCTGGCAACAGACATTCAAAGTCAGGAGTAGGCCAAATGAAAATCATTTGTACAACTAACAATTAGTGTCAACAGCCAATGAAGCACAGTAGACCTGACAGTTGCCCTAAATGTGTAGCTAAACGTGTCCTGGTTATGCTAGGCTAGGAATGTAAATGCTGCTAAAGTGTAAATGACAAAATGAAGAAAGAACACAGTGATACAGCCTTATTTGCTGGTAAATGGAAAACTAAAAGACTATATGAAAAATCAGGAAACTCTCAACAGTGACCAAATTTATCATGGTTCAGTGATATTTTGTGGCTGCAAAAATAACTATTCATAATAAGTGCAAAGAAAGTCAGGCAGAACTAATTCTAAATGATCTGAAACACATGCTCCCATAGATGTAGACCAATGAAAAAAACTCCTCACGGCCAAGTTTGATCTTTTTGAGTTGACTGAAAATCCTCAATTTGTTACACTTGAGTGTATGAAATTATATGGCACTGTGTGTATAGACAGTTCTAGACTGGTCTCAGATCAGCTACAGCAGCTTGGCCTGTTTGTGTTTTAATCAGAAATATCAAGATGCCATTTCTACAGATCAGGAAGAATTGAAGGAGGAAGCAGTCATAAAGTTTAATGTCTTTCTTTGACTGAAGCAGATATATGGAGCCTTAAGTTACATGGATCATTTCTAGAAACTTTCACTTAAAAAACACCATCTGGAAGACACGGATGATTCTCACATGCTTCATGTGTTCACCAGATGCATCAAACACAAGAATGAAACATTGATCTTGAGTCTCATTAGAACAGGATATCAAAAACAACCTAACTTGTGAATCATAATCTGATTCTGTCACCATAATTTATGTAAAAATGTAGGTGTGTTTCTCATGAATTGGAGATTTCTAAAGGATATTTGGCCTGCAGCCCTCCAAGTTATGTTCTATACACTCAACTATCAGTTAAGTTGTGGTGCCCAATCCTGTTTCTGGAGATCTTCCCACCTGCATAGTACAGTTCCAGCCCTGCTGAAGCACACCTGTCTGTAATTATCACGTGCTTCTGAAGATCTTCATTAGCTTCAGTTGTGATCGATCAGGGCTAGAACTGAACTTTGGGGTAGAAGCTAGACCTCCAGGAACAGTAATAGGGCACCCCTGAGTTAAGTCAATTCATGCATAATACACAGATTTCATTACTCTCAAACACAGCTGTATTGTACACACATTTATGTGCAAAATGTAATTTTAATGAGGGATCCCTGCTCAAGCTATGTTGGGCTTTGGTCCCTAAAAGTATCCTGGTCTGAGGTGATTTACTTTTATTTACGATATTAACCTACAATCATTGAGGCTGTTCAATATACTTCACCATGCTAGATCTATTCAGTATTCCAAAATGGAAAAATCCAAATTTAGACAATACAATTTAGGATAGCGATAGCTCAAAAGACAAATCAACAGTGTATTAAAGGGGTCATTATTTTGTGTATTTGGTGTAATGAAAGGTGTTTATGCGGTTTAAGGTTCAAAAAACAATTTATTTTCCACATACAGTACATTACTATTCTACTCTATGCCCCCCCCCCCATTGTGATTGGCCAAATACCTCAAGCATGTGATGGAAATGTTATGCCCCTTACCATACTGTGATGCCCTGTCCGGCCAGAGCAATGATTCAAAGATATTAAAACCCATTATAAACGAGGCATTTGTAAAAAAAACGCAGTTACAGTCTGTGAGTCAGAACAGTCTGTATTGTAGTCTACTCTACCAGGATCAGTAAACAGTACTCCATAAAATGCGACTAGCACGCATCAGCTCTAGGCATGCTGAAGCAGAAATCATCCTCTTTTGGAAGGCCAAACAAAGTAGTTTCACTTTCACAACGAAACACACAGCGCCTTCACGACATGGCAGCGGCAGAGGCAAAAACAATACTACAGCGAGAATAAAAGTTACACCTTCTTTCTTTGCGTCAACATTTCTTCTTAGGGCACCTAAAAAACCCATAGACTGCCATATCACTGTAAAAAGTCAATTAATTTTGATTTACATTAAGCAAACTGAACCATCCATCAAACACTGCCAATCAAAAGCTGCTAATGCACAGACGATGGATCCACAGACTAAACCAAGTGGCTTGTATTCAAAATATTTTCTTTTCCATCTGTTTTCCGGTGTGTATGGACCTGTCAAAAACCAGATGCAACTGTAAACTACACAGCCAACGTACATCGATCTCTAGATGTGGTGAGGTGAACTCTGGTGCTCAGCATGAAGAATGCTACTGGTGGACTCATCTTTCATTCTGCTCACCCCTTGAGAATTCAACCTTTGCCATTACATGCCACAAGCAGATGGTGACGAAGGGTGTTAAAATACTGCTTTCTACAAAGCACCTTCTAGAAAAGAAAAGAAAAGGCCTGTATGAGTGCTGTAGGCAAATAAAATTGGAGAGAACCACAAAAGCCATGGGAAGAAACACTGTAAAACCATTTGTGATGTTGCTAATTGTCATTTTTAATCTGATCACTCACAAGAAAATCATCATCTTTATGGACTATATAATGTAAATATCTAAATCAAAAGCACTATGGAGGATGAACATCTGACTTTTTTTAAACTGTATTTTTCATTTTAAAAAATTGCTGGTAGACTTTGGAACTGACATAAATCAGTGCTACCTCAACTATTATTTTGTAAACATCTGTCCCAAAATAATAATAATTTGTTAGATAATCCCAAACTAGGCAAATATTTGTTGATTCCGCCTGACCAATATATGTCTTTCTCTTACTATTGCAAAGAACAAAATAAGATACTGAACATAAATGTTGAGGCCTTGCAGAAGATGTCCGAAACAGTAATAAAATTGATGGCCAATCAACATGAGTGTGATATGGCATGGTGGTTGCAGGGATCCTCATTTTCCGCATGCACTTTATATCATGAATTTAACTAATCAACATCATTATTCAACAACTTGTTTTCTTGGATTTTTACACAGGTAATTGTGTCACTTGCAGTATCATATATCAATCTCTCAGTAAATCTATAACTGTCAAAAAAGAAAAAGAAAAAGCATGAAGATATACTTTTGTTCCTAATTCATTTGTTTTGGTGGCATAACATGGGGAATATGGCCAACTAAATCATCAAAGCCATTTTTTTACATTTGGAGCATGACAATATATTACATTTACAGGTACATGATGTTAAAAAATGGGTTCATGCTTCAAAAACGAAAGAAAACAGCTGCAGTGGAATAATATATTTCAGCAAAAAGAAAAAAAAGAAAAAAAGAATTTCAGCTGTTCTACAGATGTGATAGGATTTGCTGTGAAATGACTGGGTCGATATATGAGGAAGTGGTACTGTATTTTATCTGAAAAAGGAACTCTTCTAAACAGGTATCATATAACCTTGTTGATGTAACCGAAGATGACAGAAGTATGTGTAATTGGTTTATAACCATGCTCAAACAAAACTGAAAGATTGGTGTTCTAGATAAATTGCTAACTGCTGTTACTGGAAAAAAATGACTGGAAGTAATCTGACACTCACTGACAAATGGAATCAGAAGTTAAACAGAGGAACAGAACAGATCTGTGCTGAATACACACAGGTCAATTAGCTTCCATGTTAACGACAACAATTAAACAACAGGAACTGTATTGTCATGCAGCACAAACATATGAGAATGAATACAGGAAGCCATTCAAACAACGCTGATTGGATGTTTATAATCAACCCATAGAGAACATCTGAAGCTATGACACACAACGTGGGATTCTGGGTCCAATGTAAACTAATTAGAAGAACTGATTATCAAAATGTCTGATTTCTAGAAACTTAGAACAGTGATGACACACACCCCACACAAAGAAAAGAGAGGGCCAGGAGGAGGAGAGAAAGGGAGGGGGGTGGAAGAAAGTAGAAGGAGGGGTTCACTGAGCTTATCATCTGTTTCAATGCACAGACAAACAAGAGAAAGAGAGGTCTTAAAACACAGTACAAAATACCACAAACGCTAGCCAAAATCTCCCCTTCTCTTCCTCTCTCACTTGCTTCCTTTCCTCACTGGCAAGAACGCAGCGAGGACACCTGGGAAACTTGTGCATGCAGCAACACACACACACACACACACACACACACACACACACACACACACACACACACGTCGCCTGCTCTGTAGCTCTGTAAAAGCGCCACAGCCTCTCTGAATAATTACTCTGGAAAGAGATGTAAAACTCATGCAAAGAAAGCCTGTTTTATCAGAAGTAAACATGGAGAGCAGATAGTGACTCACCCTTCCTTTAGTAGCTCTTGCTGTCTTTCTTTATCTCTCTTTCTGTCCCTCTTTCTCTGTGCCTGAGTCAGCCTGCAACACCAGCTGGACTCACAGCCACGCCCACTCCAGGGTCATGTGACTACAGAACAGCCAAGCAGCACTCATCACCCATTCAAACAAGCTATAGTAGAATCTGTCATGGTGTGTGGCTCAGGTTTTACATACACTGTGGGGGAAAATATCTTCAGCTCAGTATAAAAACAATGTAAGTCAAAAGAGAGTCCCCACCATGATATAAAAACAAGCACTTGAATGTGTATTCCCATGTGTATGAGTACTTTAAATGTTCCTTACTGAAATAAATCCTATTTGTATTATTAAAAGTATATCATTGTAAGTGGATCAAACTTGTTGAGAATTCTGAAAAATAACTTGTTTTATAAATTAATTTCAGAAAATGTCATTGTATATATATATATATATATATATATATATATATATATATATATATATATATATATATATATATATAGTATATTTATATTAACAACACTATTTATATTTTTGCCTAGTTAGGTAGTACTTGTGTAAATGTGTTCCCTCCAATATCAAATTAGTTGTCATCTTGGTTGAATATAAAATTGATTTATTTGTTTAGAATACAGTGTGAGAATTGTAACTCTTTTGGCATCACTCATTCATTGAGCCTGGTAAATCAGTTTTCTCTTTTTAAAATATGTTTTGTGGTGGAATGTTACAGGGTTGAAGATCATTGCAAAAACTCCTTGGAAATATTGCACAACAACACATTACAGTCAGCTTTCTTGCGCTTCTAATGCGAAAGTTAATTTTCACTACACTTTGTTTAACAACATACATTTATGTAAATTTAAAATCAGTCTATACAAGAGGCACCACTGTATCAGTGAAACACAGATGTCTATGAACATGTGCATAAGTATGTTTGTTTGCATGTGTATACAAGTGTATATGCACGTGTGTGTCTTTAGTTTTTGAACATGCAAGAAAGTAAATGTGCAAAATGCAGGAAATCATTAAACTGCACAAAACAGTGCTGTATCTTTAAAAGGTTCAAGGAAAGCCAACTACCAGTGTTCAGTGGATTACAATTATCAAACTCAACAGTTCTTCTGCAACACACTGATGCAGTTTCGTGTGCCTGAGAGTAACCACATCCAGCCACATGTTGTGTAGCAAAGACTGATCACAGACATGATAAAACTGCATTCTACACTGAATATAATGAGATGATAGTCATGTGTGCAACGTTTTGTTTGGTTTTTTAAACTTCAAATCAATTCTAAAGAAAGGAATCAGACACTGAGAATAACGAGAGGGTACAAGAAGTAGCCTGTCAAGATGTGTTAGTGTTTAATTCTGAATACATCTGCGAATAGCCACGTTATGTTACTCAGAAACTCTTATAGGCTCATTGGAAACATAGACCTGAGAAAAACCAGGAGAGAGGGTGGGAGAGAGACTGCAGTCTACTTCCTGTAGTCATTTAGGTTTTCTCTGCTTATCTTAATTATGCATATACATGAGAGATTGGTCCTTAGAGGTTTGACAACATAACTTCCTGTCTATGATAACTACCATAAACATCCAAATATAAGTGGCCAGTTATTCTTCACACATAGTCAGCCTCTTCCGGAGATTCTAGGCTGGAATTATTTGTTGTTTTAGAGCGAATGTTTGTGTTGGTTTCCTCACAGGAAGTTATCAGAAAGCAAATGAAGGTGTATTACTGCCCAGTAGCAAAATGAAGAAAAACCAGTCAGAGAAACAAAGGCACAGAGAGAGTGTGTAGAGGAGGAAGTCTGTGCTGTGCAAGATTAGATATGATAGTGAGAGGCATGCTTTATAATTACAGCATATGGAATTGATTTCACAGCTTTCTTAGTACTGAGGTAGTGAGAATGACTCTTTCAAAAGGCCTGCAGAGATTTAAGACCCTCTCTTATCTGGAAGAGGCTTGGGTTTAATACCTTCCTGTCCCCCTGGTGTTTTTCTGTCCTACTCAGCTGAACATCATTTAGTTTGAGGATGATATGTGGTTATAGTAAAACTGTCACCTTAAAATGTCTTAAAGGGTCTCCATGGTTCAATACAGTCATAATCCATGGTCAGACATTGATTACTAGAAAGCATTTAAGATTGGTTTTATTGGATTTTCTGAACTAATTTACTTTGTCCAAATATGCATAGCTTGTGCTTTACTTTTACTACATATTACCAGAAATATATTTTAAATTATACAGTTGCATGTTTTTCAGTTCACTCTTTTTTTAACCACTGAAACAACTCTTGAAAGTTATGAGTTTCAACAGCTGCAAGATCTACGTTTACTGGAAACACAATGGCTGCATCTAAAAGCTGAAAAATACTGCCTCCACAGGCAGTATACAGAGGTAGGAAGGCAACAAAGCATGTCTAAATCCTATGTCACATCCTGTCTACTGTGACACACCACCATATATATATTTTTTTTTTCATGTTTCCCTTGTATCATGTGTGTTTGATTCTGTGACAGTTGAGCTAAAAAAATTAATGGGATCTAAAAGTTGGTTTTCCTTTATGTGTAAATGCATTTTGAACAACTTTTGCATAATTTTTTTTTTTTTTTTTAGGAAGAAAGGAGTTTTAATTTTCAATAAAAATTTTAAATTAGCATTAATTAAATATTCCTTTAAATTAGCATTAATTAAATATTCCTTTAAATTAGCATTAATTCAATATTCCTTTAAATTAGCATTAAATAAATATTCCTTAGTTGTCATCAACAATCTCTCTATTTTGTTTGAAATCATTATACTGCTACAGAAGCCTGTCCAAAATCTTTTTTTTTTTTTTTTTGAGGCAACTTTGTTCGCAAATGCATCCTGTGAATTTATTGCAAAAAGGCAACTGCCTTTTGAACACTGTCAATATCACCAGTTTCTTTAGCTCCCTCCCTTACGACGGGTCGCTTACAAATTGACCTGTTTGAAGGCCCTGTCTGAAGCAAAATAATTCAAAAGAAAAAAACAACCTTGGGACAGTTTGTTCATTTATTGAAAGCCTGTTTCTCTGAGGTATAGTAAAAGACAGACTTTGCATTGTACCCATGTTTGTTGTTAATTCATTCCAGTTGTGTGGTCACTTCCTGCACTGCTTCTAATTCAGTTACAGTTGCTCAGCCACAGGTCCACATCACAACTCTCATGAATCACCACATAAGTAGCAGTGTTGTTCATAACATCTTTGGAATCAGTAGAGAATGCAACCTCCTAGAGCTGGATGAACCCTGCTGTTCAGTATTCTGAGGTTGACAGCTGTGAGTCATGAGGTCATAATGTGCAGAACACAAAGGGAACATAAGGTAGGTTAAAGGTTACTTTGCACCCCCCACCGAATAAATAATTTCTCTTTCTCTCACTCCAACGCACATGCATCAAAGCTTTTCACTGGGGTCCACAGCAAAAACACAATGAAGTCAGGCCACTGCGGGGGAGGTTCAACTAACATCCTTACGTGATGATTCTTGTTATAAAGGATGTGCCAGAAGCCGAAAACATTATTTGTAACGGCACAAAAACATCAAAACGAATAACAATTTGTAACAAAAAAATAGAAAAAAAAATTGTTAGATGCATTTACTACTTGTGCTTGGTTGAAAAAAGCCAGGTGACAGCACAATATTTTAGATAAATAACTATGTGTAAAGTGAATGTAAACTTCAATCAAATAGTCGCTGCAGTTTCCTGTGCAATCTTGTGAAGCTGTCATGGCAAGCAAATACTGTACATTGAACTCTGATTTCCTTAGGGATGAACTGAAAAGGTAAAGTTGCTAGATGAGATGAAATATGTAAGTAGAAGCATCATTTGTTAAAGTGTACATAGGACATCGTTAGCATCAGTTCTCTCTTTCAAACATGGTTGTCCAGTACTGTATCATCTGATTTATGTAAACCGGCCAGCCAGACAACTGGTGGAAATGCACAGTGTTTTGTGTAACATTGTAAGTATTAAACTGCAAAAAAAAAAATTATGTATTGAGAAACTCACTCATTCATTATGCCTATAGTAAATCACATATTAGAACTAAATGAAATTATTACGCAACCAACAAAGGTAAATCTATCATACAATTTGATAAGTTCAAAGTTAACTGTATCATGTTAACTATAACAGTAGGGCATAGCAGAGAAACACTTTACATACAAATTACACAAAAAAAGTTTGTTTTAATAATACATTTTTAAGACTCCCAATTCCCATGGTTTTTGCTTACGGTAACACTTTGACAGTCCATTTTAGACATTATTCTAACTATAAGTTTAAAATATATGTATTAAATGAACCTCAGATGTCAAACATGAAGTTCTTGAGGAGTTATATGTACATTTGTTTTAAAGTCACTTACTTAATGTAAGGTTATATTTTACAGCCTCTTACAAAAGTAAAAGACTGTGATATTGTGATTAAAAAAAGATAACACTTTATTTTACGGACCAATTCTCACTATTAACTAGCATGCATATCACTAGCACATTGGCTGTTTATTAGTACTTAGGAAGCACATATTAATGAATTTTCTGAATGACTATATTTTAGATCCCTTAATCTTATCTAAACCAAACAACTACCTTACTAACTGTTAATAAGCAGCAAATTAGGAGTGTACTGAGGCAAAAGTCTTAGTAAATAGCTAATAGATAGAATTTGACCTTAAAACAAAGTGTGACAAAAAAAATATATATATCAAAAATATATACCATATATAGTGAGCAGGGGAATAGAATATCTAGGATAAGACAAAAGAGGAAGATTAAGTCATTTGGGCCCCAAGATAAAGTCCTTTGGATGGAGCTGGTTTGCGTTGTGGTGGGAAACTTGTGTGACCCTTGACCTTCCCTCTCGCCATGTAAAGTAAACACATGTTTCCCGGAAATTTTATCAAGAGAGGACGGTCATATTTCCAGTGACGCATCTCAACTCAACTCGTCTTAGAGACAGAGGGTTCCTCTGTCAACATTACACACATGAAAACATCATAAAAGACACTAGAACTCAAGTTTTTGTTTTTGAACCTGAAGAGTGCAAGTGGGTGTGCTTGTTGCAGATTTCCTCACTTTGTTTGAAGTTGTGTACACTAAGCTTGTGCTTTTGACTTCAATTAATAGAGCCTGGAACAAAAGTTTTATATCAAAGTTGCACCACATCATTTGTGAGAAATCTTCTGAACGTTAAATTGGACATTTAAAAGGACATTTTAACTTCAATTAAAGATTAGACTTTATTTTGATAGTCCTCTTTAGAAATTCTAATAATTATAAGTAACTTTGCAACTACATGTCAACTAACTCTCATTAGAGTAGATTATTAGATTAAGGTAAAGATTATGGTTAATAGAAATGACGAATTACTTATGATGAGTAGAATGTCTTTTGGAGACCTTCAAAATAAAGAGCTAGTAGATATTAAGCAGACGGTTTACTAACACTCTAACTGGTAGTTGACATGTAGTTGCAAGGTTACTTATAGATGGTAGAATGTCTAAAATGGACTGTCAAAATAAAGTGTTATCGTAAGCAAAAACCATGGGAATTTGGAGTCTTTAAAATGTATTATTAAAACAAACCTTTTTTTGCGTAATTTGTATGTAAAGTGTTTCTCTGCTATGTCCTACAGTATATTAACATGATACAGTCAACTTTGAACTTATAAAATTGTATGATAGATTTACCTTTGTTGGTTGCGTAGTGTCTAATAATTTCATTTAGTTCGAAATAATGTGATTTACTATAGGCATGATGAACGAGTGAGTTTCTCAATCATGTATTCAAATCATAAGTACTGTACATAAATTTCAAACTTACTGTAATAGAGTTTAAGAGGTTCATGGTTAGTAATAATAAATATTTTTAGTATTTTGCAATTAGCAATTCTAATGATATTGTTTCTTATCGTTATAGCTGTGGTGTGAACTATTTTCACAGATTAAAATGATTATTAAAACTTTATCAACATATTTATCATTTTTGTTATCATTCATCCACACATAAGAATCAGTAATATGCTCTTAAAAAATTGTATATTGTATAATCAAGGCCTTTCTTTATACTGATTGTAGACACACAATCAATATATACAGACTGATTACATACTGTATTTCTAATAAAATAATCCGAATTTGCTTTGCATGTACAGTAGAAGCATACTGTATATGAATGCTGACAGTTGGAATGGTCTTTCACTATTCTTCTCTACTTGTTGTTACTCATATGTCTTGTTGAATGTGAATTTAGATAATAAAATCTGTAAAACCACAGCTTTATCAAAGGACCGAGTACAACAGAAACAGAGGGAAAGGCAACAAAAAGAATATGTGCATCTTCTTTCTTCTTGTAGGTCTCAAATACCTTTCTATCTCAGATTCAGCTGTTGAGAAGAGAAGGGGTCAACACACACACACACACACACACACACACACACACACACACACACACACACACACACACACACACACACAGGATGAGGCATGGAGCCAGTCAAAACACTCTGCAGAGGGTCTAGATCACCAGTAGGAGGCGCCTAGTTGATGAAACCTATTTGTCACCATTTTGACAGCCCCTCTTTCTTGTGCATGTGTAACTCGTTTGGTTGGGTGATCTGAGTATGACCTCACTGAAGCTGAAGACACAGCTTAAGAGTAAAGCTTTTATATTAAACCTCTGCAATAAGGGTGAGTCACAGGATCTGAGGGACCCAGGGATTGGTGTGTGTCACGAACAGGTCAGAAAACCAAGTTTAGAACTGTTTAACATTAAGAAAAAATAAGATAACAGTTACCCGTTAATGATAATTAAACAATACATAAAATTACAAATAGTTTGAGCATTTCTGGATTTAAGCAGATCTGATGTTTTACAGCAAATCAGAACTGAATAAAAAAACTACAAAA
The DNA here is from genome assembly GCF_018340385.1 of Cyprinus carpio. Lineage (NCBI taxonomy): Eukaryota > Metazoa > Chordata > Actinopteri > Cypriniformes > Cyprinidae > Cyprinus > Cyprinus carpio. The sequence continues at coordinate 11,362,885 of NC_056602.1, forward strand.
TATACCACATGAGTAAATTTCAAGTCAAGGGAAAACAATTGGAAGGAAGGACATGAGACAATCTGGTGTGACGACACATCCTGTCCAAAAAAACTGAATGAACAGGAAGGAACCTAATCTGTCACACATTTACAACATAGCTAGCTGTTGCCTTCTGCCACAATTTGCCCAAATCCCAACTTTACTGTGCTTTATATTTGTATAGGGCCAACTACAAAACCCAGCTGTTAAATATTTTTGTAACTGTTCGGAGTAACTCCTTTGTGGATAAAAGTGTGTACGCAAGCACCTAGATAATAAAATTAAATAAAGTGACCCTAATGCAGGGCAATTGTTTCATATGAACCATTTAGTTATATTTTACATGGTAACAATTAACTGATGTAGAATAACAAGGATATGAAGTTCAAAAAACAGTGATAATTATGAATTATGTTACTCAGAAGCCAGATAAAAAAAGCACCCATGATAATTTCTGTGCCAGTGATGCTATCTTCATATCCGTTGATGGTGTCTTTTCTCAGGGTGGGCTATTGCTCACTGAAAAAATAAAAAATAAAAATCTTATGCTTAAAAATCCTTCACTCCCTCTCTCTCTCTCTCTCTTTTGGGGGGTTGGGTGTTTCCTCTTTTCAGAATTTCTCATAGACTTTGCATTTGGTTAGATGAAAATAAACTTGTTTGACATGATTTATATAACATTAGGCCACAGTTATTATTAAAAGCTGAAAAAGCTCATACAATTTTTTTTATTTTGTAATTATCTTCTTACTGGATTAAATCGCTCAGTTCATATTGATTGCCTGTTATGATATTTTATTAACTTTTTGAAGCTTGAAAATTTTTACTTGAATGGACTTTCTAAGGAGGGACAAATATCTCTCAAATTTCATTAAAAGATTTGCATTTGTGTTTCAAGGGTTTTGGGATGACATGAGGGTGAATAAATGATGACAGTTTATTTATTTTTTTTACCCATTTTGGATTATCCTCTTAAATTTAAACCTGAAAAGTTAAACCTTGATCATTTATTTATTGCTATGTTTAATGTTGTATTCTTTTATCCACTCCCAAAAATAAGATGGTGGCTAGTTTTAATTTATTATTCACTAAAACTTATTAGTATTTCATGTTTGTTAAAAAAAAAAAAAGTTATTGAGATCCATTTAAAATTTCAGCAGCTAGTTTTTGCTGTTTTCTAGTTTTAATAAATCGTAATGTTTGTTTATGTGTGCTAGTTTCAATTTGCTTGATTTTAAGAGGTTACATTTGAAGTGTTTTTTGTTTGTATGTGTGTGTGTGTGTGTGTACTTGTGTCCCAACAAGGATAGTAAAACCAGAAATTTTTGACGTTGTGGGGACCGTCCTGCGAAAAAACAAATAAAAAAAAAAATTGTTACAAATTGTAAATTATGTTTATCTGAAAGTGTAACAATGCAAACAGGTTTTCTGTAAGGGATAGGTTTATGGTTAGGGTTGGGTCAAGGGATAGAAATATTGTTTGGTCAGTATAAATGTAATAGAAGTCTATGGAAAGTCCCCACAATTCACAGAAAACAATTATGTGTGTTGCCTTTTTATTTATTTATTTTTTAATTTTTTTTAAAGAGGCATTAGTGCCATAATGCAGATGAGATGAGGTCAGCACCAGTATAAGTTGATAATGACTTTAATAGGACATGTCACAGTACCAGAACTAGCAGTTACTAAACAGTGGGATAGAAAAGAAATTAAACTATAAAGCAAAGATGATAGATTTACAAATCGTCTGTTTCCAGGGGGTTCTGCACCAGCCAAGCATCTGTAATTTAGATGAATAAGAATGCTAAAATAGGATTAATAGGAGCATGCTTTTTCCAGGTATTATAGAAAGTGAAAAGGTTGCATCCTTTAGCATACAAAATATATACACAACATAAACACACACATACAGTACACACACAGTGTGGGTATTTAGGCATTAGAACATTCTTGGCTGCAGCTGCTCTTTCCTCTATTTTTTAGCATTTACAGGAACTCCTCTGGCCCAGAGAGTTTCCACATGTGTGCTGTGTGCCATTCATTGTGTGTGTTCTGTCAATGTTTGGCTGTGTACCTGGTTGTGATGTACATGTGTACATGAGTTGTTTAGATGTATGCGTGTGCATTGGTGTGTTCTTTTGTGCATGTAATAATGATGAGGAGGTGGAGTGTGGATGACTAATCAAATCCAAATGTGTGAGAAGTTGTTTTAACTAGGCCCTTTTTTCCTTTTCTCATGTCAATCACTATCTTCCACGTGCACAATTTGACTTCTGAATGACAGGGTTAAGTTACTAGCTTTGAACATGTCAGCAGACATTTTCTTTCCAACACGCTTTACAGTTCACTATGCACAGGCACAGTCCATTTGTAGCTCCTGAGATTAAATATTGTACACAAGGATGGCAAGATGCTAGATCTCAATTGAATTGAATCAGCAACTTTTGTGCTATAATTTTCACAGGCAGTACTGACATATTTTACCATTTACTTTACTCAATTTGCAACAACTCTGTACTGACTACTGGCTTACAAATGCACAGACTGCAGGCTTTGAAGCTCCGAAAAAATACAATTACCTAAGAAGTGGCTAAATGAGACTACAGAGGATGTCACAGACAATAAACATCACATAAACAGGAAAATTAATTTCAGAAGTCTGCTTTTACAGCCTCATTGTGTTTAGAATTGTGCTCTGGCAAACTATTCTAAATCAGACTTTCAGGGAAACCGTTTTTTAAACACTCACACACACAAAAGAGTTGTCGGAAGCTTGTGATGCTCATGCTGAAGACATGTGACCTTGGTGCATTTTGTTTTTCTTCAAAATCTTCATGATGAACCAAGAATCATGAACTTTATTTGGTCAAATTGCTTATTTTCTGTAATAATCCAAAAGCCAGTGGAAAAATCCTTTTGGAATATTGTCAAGGGAACCATGGTGATGCTAAATTCTGGGCTGGCCTACAAAAATTCATCATCAATGCAGTGCTCTATACTTGATATATGTATATGACATTTCCTTAATAATTTACTATAGCAACGACCTCCGTGTAAGCTGCTGTGACATCATAACCATATCACAACCACGAAAGGCAGAGAAAATTTCAGACTGCAAATACATCATAGTCAGACATGGTAAGCTGATTGTAGGTTGCACACCTGTTGTAACCTCTAGTAAAAACATGACCTGATTTTAAGCCACAAGGTTAGTTCTACCTTCCATAAAAGTGCATGTAAATTTGGGGGAAAAAATTGAAAGCACTTACATTATCCCAAATATAAATACAACCGACAGCATATTCATCAAATTTAATGTTCCTTAAATAAACAACAGTCTTCATTATAACAATTTTAAACTTTAAATGAAGTCTGGCATAAACAGCCTCTTGATGTTTTTTTTTTTATAGTTTTGACTACAAATACCATTAAAGTTTGCAGATACTCCACACAGTTAACTTAACACAGTTCTCCTCTACCTAAGGTCCTTTGTGATCCTGAGTTACCAAAGTATGTTTACGTCTCAGTATGAAGGCTGTCTGAATCACAGCTGGACTAAAAGGCTCCAGTCCAGACAGAGTAAGAAGCCTGCGGCTGCCTTGCAGCTTTCTTCCACTCATGGCTCAGTTGCATCTTACTAATTTCTCATGGACAGTAAAGGCCAAAAACTCAACGGCTCCTTCAGGATGTCAGAGTCAGTTTAAGTTCAGTGTCCAGCTGATCAAACACAGAACAGAAAGGCTTAGAGCTCAGGCTAAGGGGGATGAGGCTCAGAAAGTCGAAAACACATGAAGCAAAAGACTAGAAGAACTTCTCTCAATAATGACACATTTACGCTCACACAGTGTTTGATCACCCTTTAAAGCAAGAGATGAGGTTAAAGATAATAGGATCCAACCACAGACCAGGGCACCTCAGGATAGACCACCAAAGAAAAGACCACTAATGAAATAACATATGTGTGTCACTTTAAAAAAAAAAAAAAAAAAAAAAAACATTGAATGCACGGAAATGTTTTTTTTTTTTTTTAAATCAGAAGACAAGCTGTGTGGTTTTCTAAGAGCTTCATTCTTCTATTCTGGGGGAATTACATTTGAAGAATTGGATTGTACTTACTTTGCCTGTCAGAACTAGGGGATTTCCGCCCAACTTGATTAGGTGATGGACACCTTGTTGTAACTGGTGGATGGTGAAGACTGTCATGACCTTTGGTGTCTGGTGATTTGGTGACACTGGTTTCAGGCTTTCTTGCTGATCCATCTGCAGGGCTTGGTGGCTCGCTTTTCCTGAAGGTGGTCTCTGGGAGTTTAGCACTGGCATGAGGAACGATGGTAGATGCTGAACGTGTGATGGGGGCAATGGTCTCCAGTGTCTTGCTGAAGGTGACTGAGTGCTTCTGTGTCTCAGGCATCTTACTGTGGCTCAAAACATCTGGCCTCCTCAGCCCAAACCGAGCCGTGCCAGGACTAGGACACAGTAACATTTTATCTAGTTAATTTAGGTTGCATTTCATCCATTACACAAGCTATGACTAATCTGCATTATACAACAGTTATTTCTTCAGATTGGTCAAGAGTGCTTATATTTTATATAACAGCACAGTGACTGTTTGCATCACTTTTCCACTGATGGCATCATTCTGCTTGTCTAGCACTATTTTTTTTGGCCGAGCAGAAACAAACCAAAAAAATAAAAAATAATAATAAAAAATTGGTATTTAAGGTCATTTAGTGCTAATTTCTGGTTTCTAAAACTGTTCAGTGTGAATTCAGAAGTATTATACAAGTTGGTGATTTCATATGAATTAGTAAAGTCTGACTTAAACAAAAATGTATGATTTGTACAAAAAGGAGATTGTACAAATTTTCCACCAATTGCCAAATAGTGAATACTTATGAATTTGAACTTTTACATCTAAAACCAATATTTAAATCTCTTTTTATTTTATTTTAATATTTTTTGCTCCACCAACAAACATAATTTTGAATAAACAAAACCAAAGCAGAATAAAAATCATTATGTGTCTCAAAGTAACACACAGTAGTGACTATTTCCTAAATGAATCAGTATTTTTGAACAAATTGGTTAAGTGAAGATTCAGTGACACACAAAAAGAAACCGACTGCTGTATAATGCACATTTCAATCCAAAAACAGATCTAACTCATCCTTAATGAAAATCAGGGGTTGTGCTGTAAATCCTGAGAAAACTGGAACAGCTGGGGCCTCATGTATAAATCTTGCGTATGCACAAAATGGGCATGAAAGTGTGCGTACGCAATTTTCCACACACATAAAAAAATAAACTAGGGGTAAATATGTGCGCACCAATAATGAAGTTAAGCACTGAAATGTCTTGAAATTATTATCCAGACATTAACATTTTTATATAAATTTAAATAGAAATATTTGCAGTGGCTGTGCTGCTTTGAACAATTTTCCTTTGGTATGTGATTTAATGTTTTAATCACAGAGAAGACTGCTTGGTGCATGACAATTCCGCTTTAAATTGTGTTCTAAATAGCAAAACTCATATTCTGAGAAAATACTTTTGGGCCAGTAATAATCAATGATGTGAAGTTGACTTTTTCTGATGGCTTTGGAACATAGATGGTAAAGACAGACATTAGGAATCGCTCTTTGATCAAACAGTCCATTGGCAGCTTTGAACAGGTTTGATAACAGTACTCTAGAATCTCTGTTCACAGAAGTCGCGCACAGACAGTAGCCTTCATGCTCTTCCCAATACTGTGACAAACGCCAATGTATTTAAAAGATAGAATTTGAAGGAAAAAGATACGTGTCTTTTATTTTCAAATTATTTTTTCATTGACGCTGTGAGTCAGACAGTTATTTACACTGCAAAAAAATAAGGCCTATCTCTTTCCATTAAAATACATAAACATTCTAAAATATATATTTACCTTATAGGCAAAATTGTATAAATTTGATTTGTTTAAAACCATTTAAAATACTATTTGGCCAGTGGAAAAGAATGAGAGCAACTTTAGAAACCTTTCTCTCAAATGTATTTTCAAGGACACTGAATAGCATGATGTCTTAAAAAGCATTTTTAGTCCATATCTCATATTTTCCTAATGTATTGTACCCTTAACTGCGTTAAACATGGTGTCATGTGGATGGAATATGCATGGAAATAATATGCAGATGAGGTTATGCATAGTAAAAATAGGCATTGTACGCTCCATATATGGTGATTTCTGGGAGGAGTCAGGGTGGAGATACACATATACACAGTTCCGCTGACTGGGATTTAAAAAGGGATATTTACGCAGGTTCTGGTGTGTGCATGGGTTTATAAATCTGAAAACATTTGTACGTATGCAAAATCTAGCTTTTGTGTGTAAACACACTTTCAGGGTGAAATCTACGCAAAGTTTTATACATGAGGCCCCTGGACTTGCAAGACTAATGCAGTTTTACACTTGCATGTTCTGATTAGAGTCTAGTCTTATTTTATTCTGTTTGTGAACTACAGAGCTTACTTTTCATCTCTCACTTTTACCACAGCAAGACCACACAGATGGAATTGCTAGACAATGCCACACAAGGCAATTTTGGTTTTGCCAATAAAATCTAGTAACTGACAGGGACATTGTGTCTATACATGTGACTATACATGTTTTAGTTTACCTGGGAGAGCCTTCAATAGCTTTGCCATTGTTGTTGGATGAGATGTCAAAGCCTAGCTCTGTTCTACGTGACACAGGTTCAGGGGTTCGAGCTTTGGGCTTTGAGGTGTCAGGGGGCTTGGTACCATTGGAGCCCAGCTCATAATACCGTCCGCTGGTCGGGGACATGGCTGAACGCTGAACATTGGATGGTGCTCGCCGTGTGTGAGGCGATGAAGAGTGTGAGGAAGAGTCCACATCTTCCACTTCAAATGAGCGTTTCAGGGCTGCAAGAAAATGACAAATTAGAAAACCTTCAGCTTGGAATTTACTGTTAAATTCCTAGATTCATCTTTTGTAGTTAACACATGCAGATCTAACCATCATATTCTAGAGAAAGATTTGAGGTTTAAAATACAAATTATGTAAATGATACAAAAGAAGCCATTCATTTGTACTCAACCTAACAATTATATTTTATAGTGTTAGTAAAGTAATGGAAAGCTGAGGGCATCCAGACTGTGAGGCACGTCGCCCAAACCCACAGCAAATATTCTGCAGATGGTAACTAGGGTGCACTTATCAGCCCAGAAGGGTTATGAAACACCATTTTATGTTATAATGATTTTTCAGTAGGGTGGAACAGCCAGATTCAGTTCTCTGGCCAAAGACTGGGCCTAAAACAGCAACAGTGTGTACAGAAATACACTTTATTAGATATCAGTGACTGTAAAAGTTAACAAAATATTGGATAACAGCTGAAATATAAGCAGAAATAACAAGCACAATATACTCAGTTTATCCTTGAAATAATTACTAGGTAGTTCAACTTTTCTCAGAAGGTCCAATTTGATTTGCTTTTACAAAACAAAAATTACATTTTAAATATGAAAAATATTAATATTGTTGTGATATCAAGCTGAGGATGTGATAAATCAATTTTTGCTTCCTTTCCTCATCAATTAACACCTTATGTTAAAGACAATCACTTGGATATGAGATATTCAAACTGTAAATTGGTCAGTAGAGGAATAGGAATTTTAATTTTCATAATCTCTCAGGCACTTGCAGAAAAATAAAATAAAAATAAAAATAACAGATAACGTTCATTGTTCTGTTATTAACGTTTTGCCACACATGGCAATAGAGAATATGTGAGGATAACTGTCCATAAAAATGACCAACCAGGCCTTTACCAGGCCAACACCTGCATTCACTGCTAGTGAGTGTTAATTATGATTCCTTTCCATGATACTAAGCAAAATCTTTCTCATTTTACATGTACTTATTGGAAAGACACCTTTAATCGTGGCCGCAGCCACCTTAGTACAGAGAATACTCTATTCCACCAATATACAAAAGTGAGAAGGACATGGTCAGATCTACACATATGATCACATTCATAACTCAGACAGGGAATCTTAAAAATAAACCATAAGCTTCTGCCTCACAAGCCTAAAACAAGAAACAATCTCATATCAGGTCATACGACATCACTAACATGGCCTGTTGTAAAGTGTGCTGTTTTTTCATGCTTGTCTGAATGCAGATGTCCTGTTTGGTGGCAGTGCCAGCATCACTGTTGGAGTGTTGAAGGTCACAGAATATCCAGAAGAGCTGCCCTGGTTCTCTTATTTAATTAAGCATTTTAGTTGATCTTCTAAGACATGATGGATGAACTGGTGGCCAAAGGCTTTAAAGCCAAAATGGTGTGTGTGTGCAGTTATAATTATTCTTTATTATTTCCTCTTTAATGTATTATTGTCTGCACCAACACCTGCTGACAGTCAAATCAAGCTCACCATGGACTGTTCACTCAGACAGCACAACTGGACACTCTTCACTTCTATAGAGCTCTCTCTATATCTGCTTAATTCATATGCAATTGCAAATATATGAAATCTAGTTTCCACAAAATAAAAAAAGTAAAAATTATGAGATACAAAGTCTAATTTTTGACATAGTCATAATTATAACATATTGTTAAAATCATAATTATGACTTTTTATGTCATAATTATGTCACAACTGACTTTTTGACAAAACTTTGATTATGAATTTTACATAATAATTATGACATTTTCCTTTGACTATTTATCTCATTAAAATAGTTGCCTTACCAATTATTTTCTTTTAATGTGGTGGTAATGGGCTTCCATACAAATCAGTCTCATTAGTATACAACATATGATTAAGTTGAAAGGAATTTGTGTCTGTTTGTGGATGTATGTTAGATGGTATAGTTTCATTTTCACTCTTCCTATTTTTATATGCTGGCTAAAAAATATCCACTGACAAAATACAGGCCTATACCCCTTCAAACTGCTTTGGCCAAATAAGCATCTCACGAGAACATGTGATGTGCATTATGGATGCTGTCACTTGACCATGCAACAACTGCCAGTCTTCCTTTTGAAGGAATCAATTCTTTGACTGGAAAAATGTATGTATAATGTAAGACAGAGCTAAAACTCTTGAGCTGACATACATTTTGCCCTTTTTATTTAATGACATCCGAATACAGTAAATGGTTAAACACATGATTTGCTGAAAAAGAAAAGTTTTCCACAATAACAGCTTGATAGTAAAGTTAATAGCAGTCTGTCATAAACTCGAACAATTAAATAAAAAATCTAAACTGCTCGTTTAAATGTCTTACTCACTTCCAGTATATGTTTTATAATCAAATCTGGATATGTGAACATGGTCAGAATAAAACTTACAGTCTAAAAGAGATCACAAGCATGTCCAAACCACTCTGCCACTGGATTCAAAATCCCACAGCCCAGTTGTTTATGACTTGCAAGAAAATACAAAATATAATCTCTCTTAAGATGGGACAGACATTCCAGACAAAAACCTTCTCAGATACAGTACATGTACTTGAGTTTGCCAAAGTGCCTGCAACAGTCACAGTGTTTTTGAAGAGATTCTCACACTCAGTAATGAACACAAACTCCCACAAACAGTAAAAAATTAACAAAACATACAATAAACAGTACTTATAAATATTCTATAGCAGATGATTTTGTTTGTCACTCAGCACACACCGATAATCTGTCCTTATTTGTGTTTTATTTGTTCAACTGCTTTATGCTCATGTGAACAACTTGGAGTTTTTGAGAAAAGCAACAGTTCATTAACAGCTTCAGTAGGAAAAATGAAAGAACACTGGGAACCTTCCATGATATTCATATTCTGCTCTGCAAAGTCACAAGCACTTGTTGTTTTATTACATGTAGGTCACAAAAAAACAATAGACTGTATTGAACTGTATTCACCCATACTCTTGTATTTACCCTTGACGTGCATTATCAAAATAATTAATATGACATTTTAAAAACCATTATAACCCAACAAAGTGCAACAAACATTATTATGAAATATGAGACTTTCTGTTTGTGAGGAAAATATCACTTGTGAACGCTTGTGAATCATTTAAAGTTTTATTTTGTCAAATTATGTAAAAAGTGTGAAAATATAATTTAATTGTTTGTATTTATAATACATAATAAAATGCTGCATAAGTTATTTTCCCAACTGTCATTTTGTGTCATACAAAGTTAGTTTAAATGATGTTTGCACATTTGGGTTCAGAAAAAGAAATTAGCTGTGATGCATGTATATTCACTGCTGAACATACTGTACAGTACTGCTGGACTGGACAAATGTAATAAACTAGTGAGAATGGGAAAAGTGTGTTTTAAAGGGGTTTATTTTTAAAAGTCCATGGGGCCAAAAGTGCCCTTACCTGAAGTAACACCCAGTTATACAATAATGCTATTTACATTAACTATTGGGGGAAGTCGTGACCTAATGGTTAGAGAGTTTTACTCCTAACCCTAAGGTTGTGGGTTCGAGTCTCGGGGCCAGCAATTCCACGACTTAGGTGCCCTTGAGCAAGGCACCAAACCCCCAACTGCTCCCCAGGCGGCGCAGCATAAATGGCTGCCCACTGCTCCGGGTGTGTTTACGGTGTGTGTTCACTGCTGTGTGTGTGCACTTTGGATGGGTTAAATGCAGAGCATGAATTCTGAGTAGAGGTCAACATACTTGGCTGTATGTCATGTCACTTTCTTTTTTTTTACTTTTTCTTTTACCCAATTTTCTTGAGGGAAGTTCCAAATAAAATTTCACAACCCATAGATCAGCCTTTCAGAAACCTGCTCACACAGCTGTTTGTGTACTAAAACTATTTGCTTTTAAAGGGGTCATATGATGCGATTTCAAGTCTTTCTTTCTCTTTGGAGTGTTACAAGCTCTTGGTGCATAAAGAAGATCTGTAAAGTTGCAAAGACTAAAGTCTCAAACCCAAAGAGATATTCTTTAAGACGTGTTAAGACTTGTTAAGACTTGTCCATGCCCTCCTTAAACGGCTCGTTTACATACGCCCCCACATGTCTACATCACGATGTGGGAAGATTTCCATAACGCCGCCCAAATTTTCACGCAAAGAAAGAAGGCATAACCTTTCGATTCTCGCTGTTGCCGCTGGCTCCATGTTGTGGAGACGCTGTTTCATTGTGAAAGCGAAAATACTTTGTTTGGCCTTCCAAAAGAGGACACAACTAAATCAGTGGTTAAGTTGTATTACAACACTGTTACAGAACAGTTCAACCCAAATATTCAGATGTGTGCAGCACATTTTATGGAGGACTGTTTCCTGATTCTGGAGGAGAAGACTACAATGCCAGCTGTTCTGACTGACAGTCTGTAAGTATGTTTACATATGTAAAGGATTTGCCACTGATGATTCAAATGTGAGTTTTGAGCAGTGTGGAGCAGTGGTTCTCAATTCCAGTCCTCGCGCCCCCCTGCTCTGCACATTTTGTATGACTTCAGATGTTTGTTCTATTCGAACATAAGTGCCCTGCCAAGTGGACATCACAGGATATTCTGCCATGATTCAAGTTCGAAGCAAACTTATATGTTCCATTTAAAGTGCATTGAAGTGTGCGAGATGTGAATTTAAATTGTATTTATTTAAAGAGGTATATGATGTCACACTTGTCCGTGTGTGAAGACGTTGCGCAAATCCGTGAATGAATGTTCTGAAGTGAGGTAAACGTCAACATGTATGCAGAGTTGGGGGGGGGGCAAGGACAGGAATTGAGAACCGCTGTTGTAGAGTAGCGCTTGTTGTTTGTCGTTTCTCTGATCAAAAATGCAGACATGGTTTTATGTTTACGCGGTGCAATGCAATGCAGTGTGTAAAAACACAGTATAAGTCATTATAATCTGTAATTATGTCCCCACTGGATGCAACAAATGCTTCGTTTGTAACGGGTTTTATTGTTTTTGTCTTGTCACGCCGGTGTTCTGACCGGGATACGCATTACAGTATGGCAAGGGGCATATCATTTCTGTCACACGCTTGAGGCATTCGGCCAATCACAACACACTGGATAGCTGGCCAATCAGAGCACACCTCGCTTTTCAGACCGATGAGCTTTGTAAAAAACGACACGTTTCAGAAAGGCGGGGCATAGAGGAAAAACAATAATGACTTTAAGTGGAAAATAATGTGTTTTTTGAACCTTAAACCACATAAACACATTTCATTACACCAAATACACAAAATAATGTTCTTTTAGCAACATCAAATGACCTCTTTAAACGTTACATGGTTCAGTGCTGCATCTACAGCTGTTTGGCTCGGCCAAGTATAGCCCAAGAGCTCCTTTTGGCTTCAGTTTCTGAAAAAAAGCCAGCATCCTTTTAAAGGGATTATGGGAACACTCCATTTGTCCACCCCACGCACCTGGAATTAAAGTAAAAAACAGAGAAAAAATAGGAACTGCAAGGAGGAAATCTATGCCAGAACAATACGTATGCGAGCGTGTAGTTGTTCACAGATATCCTATAATAAGCTCTTACTTCCATTATAATCTACTGTTCTTAGAAGCAACTGCTCTTAAACCAATTCAGAAATACTCACAAATAAATGCTAGGCTGAAGTAAGTCTGATCCAACAGACCTATACTACACATGCAAACAGATATAGCTGGATAGAGAGGAAGGGAACGTTTGGAAACTACCTGTATTCAATTTCCAAAATGAGAAAATGTAAATGAATTAAAAGCAGCTACATTATACCTTCTGAAAATTTTATTTAAACTCCATCCAGGTGTGTGTTACCAGTCAAGTATTTCCTTGTGCTCCCTGCATCAAGCAAGTCACCCATCAAAACAAATCCCAAATTTGAGGCCTCTGTTTGTAAAGTAATGCCTGAATATCAGCAGTGATTATCAGAAAAGTTCCTACATGAGCTGCTTTTAAAAGCCCCAAAAGTTTGCACTGGTTAAATATCCACTATTTTATCACAAAACACAACTACTTTTGAATGATCATCAGTGGGGAAACCTTTTCTCTTGCAAAATAGAGCTGTGTTAGTTTGACCATGCTAAACTGTTAAACCCACCATACTAGACACCCAGCAGACGTAAAATAAACTAAGTGTAAACAAGCAATTAGATTGTTGAACTAACAAATATCTAAACACATCTATATGGTAAAAAAAGTTAAACTTTTGAAATTATTTGACCTGAAGTCCTTAAGTCTCTCTCCTGAGCAGCACATAATCATTCGATTTAGAACCAGACCAGCATATGTTAAAGCAGCCAACCTTCACTGGAGCTTTATTTTTCTTGGCTTCCTAACTAGGCCTCTGTGTTGAGGCTCATGGCGGCTTTAGGGCAGACCATACGTTAAGATAGATAGACTTATATTTCCAGTCCCTTCATAGAACTAAAGAAGCATCAGTTTTCATTTGTTTTATTCCTCAGAAAAGGGCTTAGAGGAGTATGGTGTCAATTAGAAGCCAACAGAAAACGGCATAATTTGAAGAAAATTTATAATAACAATAAAAATTTTGCCAACATAAAAGATCAGAGAACCTTTTGAAACCAAAGGGGTTATGTGCAGCATTTGCCCACAAAGCACTTAAGAATGCACTTTTGGAAAATTTACTAGTCGCTTAGTATGCCAGAAAATTTATGAATTATAAGTTGATTGGCAGAGATCATAGAAAATGCTAAACATAACTGTTTGCAAACAAATTATTAAATTATATATGACAGTATTAGTTTTCCAAAAGAAAAAAAAAAAAGATATATACTGAGATTATGTCACCAATATTAACATGACTTTTTTATTATATTATTTTTGTTGTTGGCCTCTAGAGGCCTGTTCACAGCAAGATAAATGTTTGGTGTGATATACATTTTAATTTGAATCAACTGAGTATTTTGTTAAGAAACAGAGAATATCAAATATCTGAGGAAGAGTCCAGAACTGGCTTTTTTATCTCTGCACTCTTGTATTTGGTGGTTCTTTCTTCCCTAGTGGGATTTTCACACTAGAAATCATTAAATAGTTATCCCTGGATCATTCCCAACAGAATCCTGGGTTATCTTGCTTCATGTTTCACACTGCTCATAATTTATCCATGCATATTAATTAATCCCATCACCATTTGACTTTTCTCCCCTCAAACACAGAAATGACTGTTTATACAACATGCAGTGTTTCTGTGACTGTCCAAAGCATATGAGGCATGTGATTGTTTCTTTTGTTGCTAAGCATCTAGCCATAACATACTAACACTGCACAAGTTACACAGCAAAAACAGGGCTAATCCCGCACTGGACATAGGTTTCATAAGCCTGGGTAAAAAGCAGTACAAATCCTGCTTCTAAATTACAGGTGTGAAATGAAAACACCTTAACTACCTTGTATATTTAAAGTGAATATTTGCACAGTGATTTGTCTGTAAGGGCAGGGTAGTGCTGAGAGAATTCTGTGCTACTCTTTCTCTGAATCTCTCTGCCAAATCTGCGGCTATCCAAAGCCCTTAAACACCAGTATTTCTAAATGGTAAGACTGAATTTTCTGTTATAAAATATGAGAGTAATAATTACTGACAGTGTGTTGGCTTATGTGTGTGTGTCTGTGTACACGCGCAAGGTCACAAGTCATTCAGGATATACCATACGCCTCTGTAATGGAACAAGACCAGCACTTGAGCTTTCAGTTTGGAGGTCACTGAATGCAGGATGTTAACTTTAAAGGATGGAGAAATTACACAACCATGTCATTAAACTGCTGGATGAGTGATTTTTTAGTTATCCATATGTAGTATATGCTGTCTGTGATCACTCAGTATATGTGTATCATTGTGACTAGGCCATTGACTGAAAACAGTTAGTTTTTAGAGCATTCGACAATATTCTTTAACCATATTTTAAAGAATATAGAACTATTAATTAAATTACATATAAAGACATACTTAAGTCCTATTTAATTGGTTAAAAAAAACACACTAAAGTTCAGATAATTGCATTTAATATAATTTTGATCTCTCAAAATAGCCCTCTCTGATTCCACAATAGAATCCAGAGTGTTATCTACATGTGCCACATGATCAGTGTTTCTCTCTGTGTGCTTGTTATCTTAACTATGCTAACGTGTTGACATGTAACATAATCTTGTTTCTGAGCTCTGAGAGGAGACACAAGGGCCAAAAAGTTCTAGGATTCTCTGCCATATCACTTTCAAAACAATCTGGTGGGTTAATTACCATGGCAACATGTCCAAACCAATGGATATGCAGAACCAGGAAGTAGCTCTGCCCGCAACTTCCTCCACGAAGCTGAATTTACAGTTTGGAAATCTGTTCTCAGCCCTAATAACAGACACACACACACTTCTACACAACACAACACAATCAGCCTTACACAAATACAAAAAGCTTTCAACACAAATATGAATGCCCTGACACTTTCACAGACTCCATCTCATTCTTTTAAGATATATTTGAATCTACAGTATCTATAATATTCTGATGCAGAAAAGCTCCAATGCCCCTCTGTGGTCATCTGTTAAACTGCATAGCAACTCAAATTCAGTCCAGTTCTTACAATATCAGTTCATGATGTGACATGTAAAACACATGGTGACATTCTGATCAACAACATAGAGACGGAGCGATATGGTGTGCAAAACTAATGGATAAATAAATTAAACACAATATATTATATCAGGGTGTGTGTAGGGCATGTGGCATTGCCAACCAGAACAGCTGATGTTACAAAAGCTCCAAAGATGTGAGGCATGCCACACAGCAAACCCCTCCCTGCACAGCTGCTCAACGATGTTATATAGACACAATATTTATGGGAGATTCTGCTGAGTAAGGTAAACCTTCTTACTGTCACTCACACACACATACTCCATTGAAATTCACTGGGAGTTGTCTACATGCAACAAGTATATTTCTTGTTTCCCTTCAAAGTGAACACTGACGTCAATACGTTCACCTGTAAAATGTGTTTATTAACTACATATAATTGAAAAGAGAAAAATACTTGAAATGCAGAGAGAATTTGAAATGAGTTACAAAGCAGAAACTAAAAAGAGTTTCCACTTCCTTATTGCTAAAATCACACCCTTGGTCATGTGTCTTCCTTAAAAACAATCCACATAGACCAAACATAATGATTTTTGCACTTTGCATCTTAGAAAACTGATTTCCTTTTTTGTAAGAAAAAAAACTGTTAAGCATAGGTAGACACAAGTGACAGAATATAGTTTATTCAGGCCAACTACTGTACTGTTACGACAACAAACTGCTTTGATCCAAATTTAACAGACGGCCAAACACAGAAACTGAGAGTACTGAGTGTCACACCTAACTGTGCCTGACCTGACCTACCTGCACAAAGCAGAAATTACATGGTACTTTCGCTAAAGAATAAAAATGATGCAACGAACAAATTTCAAATCAATTTATGAGGGTTCTCATTCACAGCTGTCTTTTAAACTGAAAGAGAGAGAAAGATTTACTTACCAGCGATTCTGTCTCGCTCCATAGCTGGATTATGGCTCCTAACAGCCACATGTGGTTTCTAGCGTTTCTCCTCCTCTCCCTTTATTTGCAGACTTCCCCTTTTGCATTTTCCGAGAGTTTAGTCGCTCTCCCCCTCTCTCTCCCTCTCTCTAAGTCTGTCTGTTCTCTCACTTTGTTCTTCTTGTTTTTCCCTTCCTTTCTTTCTTTCTTTCTTTCTTTCTTTCTTTCTTTCTCTTTTTCTTCCTCAATTTTGATCTTAAAATTGTTTAGAGTGTTTCATTGACAAGTGTATCCAATGGAACTTCGATGAAGTGCTGATCATATGCCTTTATTCGATCTTCTTTCGTCTTTCTTTTGTCCTCTTTTGACACTGAAGCTCTGATCTGTCTCAAATATGTGGATAAGCCATGTGACTATCTTTAAACAGCCTCATGCCCTCACTTTGAATGAAAATGAGAGAAAACTTAAATCACTGTGTTTGATACAGCTGAATTGAATTGCAATATTTCCTAAGTCCAGTAGATAGTGCTATGCATTACATGAAATGAACGAAAGTTACAATGTAAAATGAGCTGTGTCCATTATACTCACCCTCAGGCCATCCAAGATGTGTATTTTTTTCTGATTTTTTTTTTTTTTATGTGATATTTTTTTTTAGAGGTGTGGGTGTGAGCATATTGTTTTTGTTTTATATCTAAAGAGAATATTGTTGTTATATGTGATCTCTCATAAACCTTACACATCTAAGGTCAAAGGTAACATAGGACTTTGATTAGTGTATGTGAAAGACATTGGGAAACATGACCTTCTCTCCATTTCCAAGAATAAAAAATGCCTTGGAGCACTCTTCCACACTGATTATTATTCCTTCTGGGTCACTGATGACGCAGGCAATATAAGCCTATAATAATCAGGTTCTAGAAATAATTGGCTTTTTCAAAAAAATATTGTATTTCTTTTGCTCAAATATGTTGTTTATGTAAATCATCTTACAGGGTATAAGACATGCTGCCAGTCTAAATATCAGTGATTCACTACTATCGATTTTAAATAATACATAACATAAAACTAAGGTTTCAAAGTTGATTGAAACTAATCTAATCATATGCAAATTGTGAATCACTGAGGGAAAAAGCAGAGTGTGCCACTATAGAGGAAAGACATTAGATAAGAAAGTAATTTTTAGAGGCGTAGCAGCAGAGATTAAATTAGAAGGTTTGTTTCAATAATAATAAAAATATATATTGGCAAAATCCCAGCAGTGGGCCTCATTTCTATTTTATGGATCATAAAACCAGTTAAAACAGCAGGTTAAAAAAAAAAAACGCAGGTTATAATGTCTGGGTTACTATTGCAACTTGTTTCAATGTAGTTCCACTAGTGGTCGCACTTAAGAGCTCCAAACACCTCTGATACTTCAGAAAAGGCCAATAAGAAGTTAATCTGCATGCTGCTCCCCTGGACATGCAGGTATAAAAGGAACCTGCTTGCTCCACTCATTCAGGTTTCTGCTGAGGAACAAACAAAATGTCTGACCATTTCAGCAGGTAGATGGCGCCGGTGTATGTGGCATGCCGTCTACCTGTTGGGTTGTCTATCTATGTTTTAGTATTTTTGTTATTGCTAATAACAGGTTTTGTTCAACATACCTTCTTTTTGCTGGTTTACGACCGTTCCCAGCTGTTATCCATCCAAGTTTCGGTTGAGACCTTCTTTAAAAATGACTATAAAGATTCGCATCTTCTTCCACCACCACTACTGGAGGATATTCCGTGCTGCCTGCGGCGACTTCCCTTCGTCGCTAAACGATGCAGACGTGGCAGAAAGCGTGATGGAATTATTACCAGACTAAAGCGGACTTTTGGAGCCCGGAACTGCATTAGGTCTCCCAGACAAACTACGGTTGAAACGAAGGGGCGGAAAATCACTTGGCGGTCGTGGGAGGCGTTGGGTAGTTGGCTTGTGCCGGCTATCCCCGAAAAAGTAGCCGCTCCTGGCCGCACCGCGGTGGTTCGGGTCTACGAGAGAGGGGTTAACCAGCAAAATCTTCGGCCCCTATGCCGTGAGCAGCAAACGACCAGGTGCGAAGCGTGATTGAACATGGCGTTCCTTAATGTACAGGCAGTTGGAAACAAAACCTTTATCCTGAACGACTTTATGGCGGAAAACAAGCTGGACTTCTTGTTTTTGGCTCAGACGTGGCTGAAGATAGGAGATGTTTCACCGATGTCAGAACTTTTGCCGCAAGACTGTTTGTACTTTAACACACCGTGAAAAACCAGGCGTGGAGGTGGCATTATGACTATCTTTAAGGATGATTTTAAATGTCGACAAATAGTGCTTGCCCTTTACAATAGCTTTGAGCTCCAAGTGTTTCAGATTATCTCAATAAATCCTATTACCATTGCACTTGTGTATCCCCCCCCCCCTCCCAAGACAAACAAAGACTTTATTTCTGAATTTTCTGATTTTTTAGGCAGACTGACAACGCAGTTTGATCATTTTTTAATCCTTGGGGACTTGAATGTACATCTCTGCTGTCCTGAGGACGCAATCTCAAAGTAGTTTGTGAATGTGACTCTTATGACTTAATACAATGGGCAAATGGGCCTACTCATAGATTGGGTCATATGTTAGATCTGGTTTTATCTCATAACCTGCCCATTCAGGACTTAAATGTTGATGAAGTGCCCTTTTCAGATCATAAATCAGTGTTTTTTAATCTGTGTATTGCAAAGACTTTAATGAGGCCTCGGACAAAAAAGCGGGCTAGAAAAATAACTCCAGCGACGAGTGGTGAGTTTGCAGAGCTCTATGACAGAAAGTATGCAACCACATGCTCTGAAACTGCACTCTGCTCTCTAAGTGTTGATGAACATCTCTTGCAATTCAAATCTGTCTGCTCTGAAATTCTTGATGTTATTGCTCCACTCACAGTTAAACATACTAGGCATACTTCCTCGCCATGGGTAAATGATGACTTTCGCACGCTGAGACGACTGTCTAGGCAGGCGGAGAGGAGATGGAGAAAATCTAAAATTCAAGTGCATTACAACTTTTTCAGAGGATCTTTGGTTACATTTCAGAAGGTGTCAAAGGACGCCAAGCACAAATTTTATTCTGAGACTATTTTAAAGAATGCTAATAATCCCAAAGTGTTATTTGACACAATCAATGTGGCTATAAATTCTATCCAAAATTTGCATCCGCACTCCTTAACTATCACCTGTGAAGAGTTTCAAAAAATTTTCAAAGAGAAGATTGAGAACCTCCGTGCTCATATACCACAGGTAGGGGCTGATGTTCCCTCTCCGTCACCATGGAATTCCCATAGTGACTGGAGCGACTTTTATCCTATGACTCGATCTGCTCTAGCAGATATTATTGCACACTTAAAACCTTCCTCTTCAAAAGACGACATCATGCCACCACGGCTTAAGCAGATCGTGGATACCGTGGATTTTTTTTTTTTACTTAATTTACAAATGCCTTAGCCAGGGCATATGTCCAACTGATTTCAAACATGCTGTTGTGACTCCTTTGTTAAAACGGCCAAACCTCCCTATGGACAACCCAAATAAATTTAGGCCGATTTCAAATCTGCCATTTTTAGCTAAGTGCTAGAAAGAGTTGTTTTTAAGCAACTTCAAGACCACCTGTGGTCGAACTCCATAACTGAGGTGTTTCAGTCTGGTTTTAAGTCAAGGCACAGCACTGAGACAGCACTGGTGAAGGTGCTCAATTATATTTTCTTGACTCTGGACAAAGGGGAAAACTCTGTATTGATGATTCTTGATCTCAGTGCTGCGGTTGATATGGTGGACCAGCGTCTGGAATCTTGGGTTGGCCTAAAGGGGAATGTCTTTAAGTGGTTTAAATCGTATCTTGCTGATAGATCTGTTTCTGTGTGTGTAAAAGACTGCATGTCCCGGTTATTGTGTGGGGTTCCCCAGGGTTCGATTTTAGCTCCTATTTTATTCTCTCTATATATGCTGCCTCTTGGTTCTATGTCTTTTCACTGCTACGCGGATGATGTACAGATTTATTTTCCGGTAAAACAGTCAAATTGTAATACTTTCGGTAACCTATTAGCTTGTGTTCAGGAGGTGGAAGACTGGTTGGCAGCTAATATTTGATTTATTTTTGGGTAGAAAAGTAAAACTTTTCTATCTCCGGCAGATATCAACAGCCTAGAGTTGCTGGCTGTACTGCTGGCCCTGCAGAGGTTTTGACCATTGATTCAAGACAGCAACACATAGCTGGCCCCAGGGCCTGTGCAAGTATGCGTTTCCCCCAGTGAGCCTGATTGCACAGACACTGTACAAAGCCAGGGAGGAAGGAAAACAGATCTTGCTGGTTGCCCACCCAGACTTGGTTCCTGGAACTCTCATTCCTCGTGACATACACTCCTTGGTGAATCCTCCAGTAGAATTTCTCAGGGGCAGTGCATGATTTGGCACCCATGTCCAGACCCCTGGAACCTCCATGTCTACCACCAATGGGCTATCACCAGTGGTAATAAACAGTATCACTCAAGCCAGCAAGACCTGTTTTCCTTCCTCCCTTGCTTTGTACAGTGTCTGTGCAATCAGGCTCAGTAGTGCAGTCTCAGTTGAATGGCCACTCCTGAAACCTGACTGGTTAGCATCCAGTTTGTTCTTCTGTGAAAGAAACAATGATACCTGGTTGAAAACAACTCTTTCGAGGGTTTTCGCTATGAATGGAAGGAGAGAGACAGGTCTGTAGCTATCTGTAAGTGAAGTGTTTAATGTAGGTTTTTTGAGCAGTGGGGTTACCCCAGCCTGCTTGAATGAAGTGGGGAAGGTGCCTGTGATTAGAGATGTGTTGATAATGTGTGTGAGTGCTGGTAAAAGTGTGGGAGAGATTGCTTGGAGAAGGTGTGAGGGGATTGTGTCTAGAGGGCATGTTGTAGGATGGCTGGAGAGCAGAAGTTTTGATATTTCTGCCTCAGTGAGGGGACAGAAGGAGAAGATGGGAGTTTAAGCAATGGGTTTGATTGGTTTGAAGTCCTGTGTGTGTGAGGCTGAGAATTGACTACTGATTGTTCTGGTTTTGTCTGTGAAGAATGTGGCGAAATCATCAGCTGTTATAGAAGTGGTGGAGGGGGACAGGGGAAAGAATTGAATGATTTGAAGAGATTACGTGTGCCTGGAGTGCTGTTGTGGAAGTTGTGGAAGTATGAAGATTTGGCAGTATGGATTTCAGCAGAGAAAGATGAAAGCAAAGCCTGATACATACACTCTAAAAAATCCTGGGTTATTTTTTTAACCAAAATGCTGGGTTGAGCATTTTTTTGGGTTATTTTTTCTGTGTTTGGGTAGTTTTTGTGTTACCCAGCTCCTGGGTCAAATGTAACAGCCCATTGTTTGGTTTTTTTTTGCAGCTCCTGGGTCAAATGTAACAACCCAATGTTTGGGTAGTTTTTGTATTACTCAGATCTTGGGTCAGACGTAACCCAGCGGTTGAGTTATTTATCGCAGGGATTTTGCTTCTCTTCTGAAGAGAGCAGTTATAATTGATGTATTAGTCGGTAAAATAGTTTTGTATACATTTTATTTTATCTATAAAATCGTTACTGTGCTGTATATCATTCAATTTTATGCAGAGCAACATACAGGCGCGCAGTATGAATCACCTTTAACTAGTGTCGCGGCCTTTTCGCGTGATGGAAAAGCCTGATGCTTTGTATTAAATAAACGATTTTATTCATATAGATACAGAATACAAATACTTTGGATGTTAAAATATTTCATCAAAGCTGTTTACTGTTTGTTTTTGGGCAGGTTATAAAGGCAATCGCAGTATATTTAGGCTATGAGTGAAACGCAGGGGGGCGGCCTCAGGCGTGAGCGGAATAAAATTTTTTGTGATCCTAGCTCGGGCACGAGAACCAGCGTGGCGCAGCGCAGTTACGGTGGAAACAGAACAACAGAGACTGGTTAATAACACGTAAATTACTTCTGTTTAACGTTTAATTTTTACTTTTAATGTTTGTTAGACAAGGTTATGGGCAATATGTATAGCCTATTAAAAACGATATAAACAATGCTGTAAATGATAAATAAAGGAGAATAAAGGAAGTTATCATGCAAACCAGTGGTTGTGTGGAGTATTTTAGAAAAGTTTAGAGGATTTAAGTTAATCTGTAAACATTATTTAATGTATGAAGTAAAAAATAAGCTAGTAATAAAGTAAAAATTAATAAACCATAGCTGGGTTAAATCAAGAGATTGTTTTGTGTTATGTAAATAACCCAATTTGGTGGGAAATATTAACCCCAAGATGGGTTCTGTCCTATATTTACCCAGCCCTTGGGTTAATAACAACCCAAATTGGGTTGTTTTTAACCCAGTGTTTTTTAGAGTGTACTCAGGTCTGACGGATCTTTTGATTTTCTCTCTGCTGCCCTGAGTTTGGTCTGACGCTCGCAAAGAACATTGGATAACCAGTGGTCAGAGGGGGCAGCCTGTGCTGGCCTGGAAGAGAGAGGACAAATATCGTCTAGACAAGAGGTTAAAGTAGAGCATAAAGTGTCAGTTGCTGCATTCACATCCAGAGGTGAGAAATGGGTAGGTGAGTGAAGAGAGGAGGATACTACAGATGAAAGATGGGAGGAGGAAAGGGAGCATAGGTTTCGTCTAAAAGTAACCGGTATAGGGGTTGGTGGCACATAGGTAGCAAAATGTAGTTTAAATGTAATGAAGAAATGGTCAGAGATATGTAGGGGTTTTTTATGGGTTTTTTGTCTGAAATTGTTTTGTGTGTGTAAATTGATTTTATTTGTTTGGTTGATTTGTTTGTGTTTTTTGTGGTTGTTGTTTTGAGATCAAATGAAGCAAGGAGTGAATGGAAGTCTGTAGCATAAGGTTTGTCCAGGTGAATAATGAAGTCGCCAGAGACTTAAAGTGGACTGCCATCCTCCGGGAATGAGAACAGCAGCCAATCCAGTTCCTCTAGGAAGGTGAATTACCACCAGTAAATTACCACAACCTGGAGTTTCTGCACAACCTGATCACTGTTATGATTGACTAACGTCATTGCATAGGAAACACTATCAACGCCCCTTTGCTATTGCTTGTTTTGAGTGTTTTGACATTATCAAAATAGAACAGTCATCTCCAAACAAAGCAATATGAAATCATTAACTTGATGTTGATGCAGCTGCAGTCAGATCTTATAACTGCTTCATCTTTCAACAAATGTTTCTTTGTGAACTCTCCATTATGTTTACAAAAAAAAAAAAAAAAAAAAAAAAAAAAAAATGCTCCAAAGTCCGAACAATCCCCTTACCTGACCTGGGATGCCTTTAAAAATAAACTGTATAATTGTTCCTTATGCTGGGATCCTTCTGATATCTGTACAAAAAGGTCCTAAAAGACTAAATCGGCTTAGTGTGTCCCTGATTTATGTATGGAAAGGTATTAGAGAATTTTTAGGCTTATTTTGTGCCTGATTTTAAGGCTGGCCACACAATGGGGTGTTTTAAGATTTGCGGCTTGTCACAAGCAATTTTTTGTCCAAAAAATCCTCTATTGTTTGGTGTTATTACGATTATTTATCTGCTCCAGATCGAGACGGCGCATCCCCAAACTCAAACTCTTGATCGGGCTGCCTCTGACATGATACCTGTGATAGCCAATGAGAGCGATCAAGTGTCACCTACCGGATGTTGCGTGCTTCTATAGCTAAAGCTTGGCAGCCACAAACATACCACAAAAGCAGAGAACATCACCCCTATTTTTTTATACTTTGTTTTACACTGTGAAACAAAATGCGAGCCAAGAGAGCCAGCTGACCACATTGATTGTCCTCTGCTTGTTTTTATTCTCTAGTCAGGTTTGATCTTGCAAGTGTCTGTGAGATCTCGTGTCACAGTGAAATCGTTCCTACAGTCGACAAGTGTGTGGTCTCGCAGTCTGCTCAAATCATCTAGTGTGCGCATTCAAAGGATTATAAGACTAAAGAAAAAGTTGAACTGTCTTCATGTCTGTGGTCTCACATGATTTTAAAATCGTTTTTAACATCTAGTGTGCGCCCAGCTTAAGAGGATTTCTGATCTTTCAGATGCTGAAGCTCCCATGAGAACTCTCTACACTTAAATGTGCAAGAGGAGAAGAGATGTGGTGTAGAATCCAACACTGTATAGGACATCGTTAATATAGACTTTGTGACATCAGTGGTTAAACAAAGCATCTCAACCCACTCAGAGGCAGTTCAGAGATGTGGCATAAGGGACTCTGTTCCCTCCATCAGTGAATGAGGGTTACCATATGTAAACTAGGCGTTCCCTTTCAGTCAGTCACTTTGACATTTTGTCAAAGTCTGACACTGGGGTCCCTATACTAAACGCCACAGCTGCTGAACTCCATTACAAGTCCATGAGGGACACAAATGTTAAAGGGGTCATAATTAACAAAAGCAAAAAAAAGACCTCTAACACTAGCTTGCTCTATTGTTTTTCTATTCTATCTGTTTTATTTTTTTATTTATTATATTATTTAAAAGCCCTTGCTACGTGTACTGCATTTAAGCTAACTGAGACTTGTTATAGCACTTTTATATCAATGCTCTTTTGTTGTTTTTTATTGCTTCCATTGTCCTCATAAATGACTAAATGTAAATATATAATACGATTTCACCTTTTTAACTTTTATTAGTGTAACTTTGTGAGCATAAACAACATCTGCAAAGTTAAAAAGCTCAAAGTTCAATAAAAAGGGAGAAATTGTCTTTTACAGAATTAGCATAGCATCGCCTACAGTGAACGGCTGGTAAGGGACTACAACAAAATAATTCTGGGTTAGTGACATCATAAACCCAGGTAAACCCCGCCCCTGGGAACATGCAATGAAGTGGGCGAGGCCATGCTGTGCTGCTTTTAAGAAGAGGAAGAAAATTAGGGGTGCATGTAAAAATCTATTCATATACTGCATGAATTGTGTGTCTGTCTTCCAGTGATTCTAATGGATTCACAAGTTTCAAAATCAATGTTCTAAAGCAGCGGTTTTAAATCCTTTTTGTCTCTCTCTCTCGTTCAGATCAGCTCAGCTCCAATAATGAACTGTTCCATTTATACGCTTATATTTTCACATAGCTATGACAAATTTTAATTCGTCCCTGTCTTCAAACGACTTACCAGATGTTTGGAAATCAGTACATGTGCTGGCCCTGCTGAAAGGGGGGGGGGGGGGGGGCCTCCATCCTCGATAATTACCGCCCTATTTCTAAATTGTCTGTACTTGCAAAGGTCCTAGAGTCTCTGTATCCTGTTTAAGAGGCTCCGGGACATTGGCCTGGGCACTAAGGCAGTTGACTGGTTCAGAAACTATCTTGCCAACAGAAATCAAACTGTAGTTGTCGATGGGCATAGTTCTCCCTCACTGGGGGTCCGGCAAGGTGTCCCTCAAGGGTCTATCCTTGGTCCGGTCCTATTTACCATCTACATAAACACCATTGCCTCTGTAGCAGATAATGGCAAAATACACCTCTATGCAGATGACACAGTACTATATTGTTCTGCCCCCACCCTAGCTCAAGCTTATCAATCATTACAGCAGTCTTTTAATTTATTACAGGCCACCTTCATTGAACTTAGACTGGTATTAAACGCTGGTAAAACTAAGGTGATGCAGTTCACAAAGTCTCGCACAGTACCCTCATCAACCACCTTAGCCATTTCCACACTGGATGGGAAGGGTGTTGAAAATGTTTCATCTTATAAATATCTTGGTCTGTGGATTGATGAAAAGTTAACCTTCAAAGTACATATTGATAAATTAGTGAGAAAGCTGAGAGTAAAGCTTGGCTTTTATTTTAGGAATAAATCCAGTTTTACTCTCCAAGCTAGGAGGAAATTGATCAGTGCCACTTTCTTACCAGTCTTGGACTATGGGGATGTTATTTATATGCATGCTGCCTCTACTACGCTGCATACACTTGACACAGTTTACCATGGTGCATTACGGTTCATTATTAATGCCAAGTCACGCACGCATCATTGTCGCCTTTATGAGGCGACTGGTTTTAGCTCTTTAGGTCTGCGTAGATGGTTCCACTGGCATATTTTTATTTACAAAGATATTATACGGTGATCTACCCAGCTATCTTAACAATCTGTTGACCTGAAATCATTCCATTTACAATCTCCGCTCCGTTAACATTCTCGTTCTAAATACCCCATGTATAACAACTGAACTTGGTAAGACTGCTTTTAGTTGTGCTGCTCCTTGGTGTTGGAATTTGCTCCAAAAAGTTTTGAAGCTTTCTGTTTTTATTCCACTTGAACATTTTAAACAATTACTTAAATGTTCCAAATCTGAACAATGCACATGTTTTTAATAACCCTTTTATGTTATTTTAAATTGTTTACCATGTATTGTAAATCTGTTTTGTTTGTTGAGTCCATTTTTGTGATTCTGTGTAACTTGTGTAATTGTTGCCCCAGGGCTCCCTTGTAAAAGAGATTTGAATATCTCAATGGGACATCACCTGGTAAAATAAAGGGTAATAAAATAAAATAAAAAAAACAAGCGTTAACCCCCTGGGGTCAAAGCCCGCACCAGTGCGGTCTGTCTCCTATTTTCTTTATGACTACGAAAAGAACTAAAAATACTTCCTCAGTTTTGATGGTACAGATAAGGTATTGTTTGAAACCTTAAAGGGTCTACTTTTATTTGTGTATCATTTATCATATGCAGTTAAAGACAACAACAGTCAAGCACTGTAAAAGTTTTGCCACAAACTCAACTGACTGGCTTCTCCTGTATTATTTCATACAAGTTTCTTCAGACCTTAGAACTGTACACGAATTATGAGTGTCATGAGTCCGGACCCGGTGTTCCTCCCTGTCACCACCCAGAGGGCGCCACTTCCATTCTCCCGGACTCATTAACTTCACTCCGCTCAGCTGTGTCACCCACTCACACACTTACACTCACACCTGGACACTAGTTCGACACACCTGTCACATACTCACACACAGCTGTCCCCCATTTGTTCACTAGTATATATTCTCCACACTCCCACCTCTCGGCCTGCCTGAATTAATGTTATTTGCTATGTTTGTTGTCTTGACGTGTCTCTAGTGTTTGCATTTCCGGCTTGTTCCTGTGATTCGTTTCTGTTTTGTTTTTGCCGTGTTGGCCTTTTGTTTATTAAAAAGTACGTTTTCCCCTGCGTTTGGACCCAGACCCGGTTTCTTCCACGGCGCCCTTTACTGCGCCGTGATAGAATTCAGGCAGCAAATATGGGTCCAGCAGGGATGTTCCTCGATGTCCGCCAGGGAGATCGGAGCATAGAGGATTATGCCTGGGACTTCGTCGGGGCGGCTCGGTTTTCGGCGACAGAGAAGACCTGTCTTATGGTCTTCTTTTGGGGAGGACTGGCCGAGCCCTTTAAAACTTTAATGCCATACTGGCACCCCGACGAGACGCTGGAGGACTACGTTAACCTGGCTCTGCAGCTGAGTGGCTCAGCCGTCAGGGTGGGGGGGCCGACCCAGGAAGTTCCCGGCGAGGCGGCGGGGCTCGCTTCCGGCTTTCACGAAGCGGCCGAGCCCGCAGATGTTCCCTGCGAGGCAGCGGGGCTTGGTTTGCAGACCCATGAAGCGACTGAACCCGTGGATGTTCCCTGCGAGGCGGCGGGTGCCGCTCACAATTCTCTCGAGTTCCCCGAGGCGGCGGCGGTGGCCGCTCACGACTCTCCTGAGTCTCCCGAGTTCCCCGAGGTGGCGGCGGTGGCCGCTCACGACTCTCCCGAGTTCCCCGAGGCAGCGGTGGTGGCCGCTCACGACTCTCCCGAGTTCCCCGAGGCGGCGGTGGCCGCTCAGGAGTCTCCCGAGTTCCCCGAGGCGGCGGTGGCCGCTCACGACTCTCCCGAGTTCCCCGAGGCGGCGGCGGTGGCCGCTCACGACTCTCTCGAGTCTCCCGAAGTCTCCGAGGCGGTGGCGGGTGCCGCTCACGACTCTCCCGAGTCTCCCGAAGTCCCCGAGGCGGCGGCGGGTGCCGCTCACGACTCTCCCGAGTCTCCCGAAGTCCCCGAGGCAGCGGCGGTGGCCGCTCACGACTCTCGCCGTCTCCCGAGTTTCCCGAGTTCCCCGAGGCGGCGGCGGTGGCCGCTCACGACTCTCCCGAGTCTCCCGAGTTCCCCGAGGCGGCGGTGGCCGCTCACGACTCTCCCGAGTTCCCCGAGGTGGCGGCGGGTGCCGCTCACGACTCTCCCGAGTCTCCCGAAGTCCCCGGCGCGGCGGCGGGTGCCGCTCACGACTCTCCCGATTCTCCCGAAGTCCCAAAGGCGGCGGCGGTGGCCGCTCACGACTCTCCCGAGTCTCCCGAGTTCCCCGAGGCGGCGGCGGTGGCCGCTCACGACTCTCCCGAGTCTCCCGAGTTCCCCGAGGCGGCGGCGGTGGCCGCTCACGAGTTTCCCGAGTTCCCCGAGGCGGCGGTGGCCGCTCACGACTCTCTCGAGTTCCCCGAGGCGGCGGTGGCCGCTCACGACTCTCCCGAGTTCCCCGAGGCGGCGGCGGGTGCCGCTCACGACTCTCCCGAGTCTCCCGAAGTCTCCGAGGCGGCGGCGGGTGCCGCTCACGACTCTCCCAAGTCTCCCGAAGTCCCCGAGGCAGCGGCGGTGGCCGCTCACGACTCTCCCGAGTCTCCCGAAGTCCCCGAGGCGGCGGCGGTGGCCGCTCACGACTCTCCCGAGTTCCCCGAGGCGGCGGTGGCCGCTCACGACTCTCCCGAGTTCTCCGAGGCGGCGGTGGCCGCTCACGACTCTCCCGAGTTCTCCGAGGCGGCGGTGGCCGCTCACGAGTCCCCCGAGTCGGCGAAGTTCCCGAGGCAGCGGCGGTGGCCGCTCACGACTCTCCCGAGTTCCCCGAGGCGGCGGTGGCCGCTCACGACTCTCCCGAGTCTCCCGAAGTCCCCGAGGCGGCGGCGGGTGCCGCTCACGACTCTCCCGAGTCTCACGAGTCCCCCGAGGCGGCGGCGGGTGCCGCTCACGAGTCCCCCGAGGCGGCGGCGGGTGCCGCTCACGAGTCCCCCGAGGCGGCGGCGGGTGCCGCTCACGAGTCCCCCGAGGAGCAGGCGGGTGCCACTCATGATTCACCGAGGCGGCGGTGTCTGCTCACGATCCTGGTACTGCCCTGGGTTCCCACCCCACCGGCTCTGCCTCAGTCCCCTGGTCCCCCTCCTGCACACGGACCTGGACCTGGACCCAGACCCCCCCCCTCGCGCACAGCCTCCTCCCTGGGTGGGGGGGGGGCACTGGAACGTCTGGAATCTGTTCCTTAGAGGGGGGGTCCTGTCATGAGTCCGGACCCGGTGTTCCTCCCTGTCACCACCCAGAGGGCGCCACTTCCATTCTCCCGGACTCATTAACTTCACTCCGCTCAGCTGTGTCACCCACTCACACACTTACACTCACACCTGGACACTAGTTCGACACACCTGTCACATACTCATACACAGCTGTCCCCCCATTTGTTCACTAGTATATATTCTCCACACTCCCACCTCTCGGCCTGCCTGAATTAATGTTATTTGCTATGTTTGTTGTCTTGACGTGTCTCTAGTGTTTGCATTTCCGGCTTGTTCCTGTGATTCGTTTCTGTTTTGTTTTTGCCGTGTTGGCCTTTTGTTTATTAAAAAGTAAATTTTCCCCTGCGTTTGGACCCAGACCAGGTTTTTTCCACGGCACCCTTTACCGCGCCGTGACAATGAGTTTCTAGAACGTTTGACTTCCTAACTGAACTCCTTTTCACAAATTGAACATAGAAATAAAAACAGTATAAATAACAACAACAACAAAAACAATATTTCTTTCTTAGTCATGTTAATTGGTAAAAAATAAGTGCAGCAATCATCAAAGTAGGCAACTCTCTCAATATCCAAGGCACAAATAGAAACCAAAATTGTC
This sequence comes from Cyprinus carpio, assembly GCF_018340385.1. Lineage (NCBI taxonomy): Eukaryota > Metazoa > Chordata > Actinopteri > Cypriniformes > Cyprinidae > Cyprinus > Cyprinus carpio. The sequence goes on from NC_056602.1 coordinate 11,393,315, forward strand.
AAGCATGATACAGAGACAACTACACAACCTATTATAGCCTACATACTACTAACAGCCTAGTTATATTATGTAGCCTAATTTGCCACATCAGGGAGTCACTTTGAAAATGGGGGTATTAAAATCGCTTTTTGAATGAGCATGCATGTTTTATTTTAGTTTTTTTATTTTCTGCTGGACACTCTTTCTGGGTTATAGTTTGTTTGTTCTGGACTTCATTTCCCATCACCCTTAGTTCTGTTAGCCCTTGTTTGCGTCAGTATTTTCTTTCTGTCTCGTGTGTTGTGGATTACTTTTTGATAGTGATGGCAAAGTGAAGTGTTCTGAACCAGTGAAGTTTTCATCACAATTGTATTGGAAAAAGGTTCATTACTCGAAGCTTTTTAAATTGGTTTATGCTGTAAAAATAATTAACACCTTCCAAAGTGTTATGTTCTGTTACAGCCAGTGGTTTCACATCTGGCTCTACAACTATTTTTTTTTGTTTTGTTTTATTATATTTTATATAAATAGTGTTTTTTGTCAAAGTCACACATTTGTGTCGGTGTACTGGCATTAAAATAAGTAAAATAAAATAAAACATAAATTCATAAATTAAATCTATGATCTGTTTATTTTAACTCTGCCTCAGCCCTTTGACTGATATTTTATGGCCAAATCAATTTTTTGAGCTCATTATATAAATTACATTTACATTTAGTCATTTAGCAGACGCTTTTATCCAAAGCGACTTACAAATGAGGACAATGGAAGCAATCAAAAACAACAAAAGAGCAATGATATATAAGTGCTATAACAAGTCTCAGTTAGCTTAAACGCAGTACATGTACCAAGGGCTTTTAAATAATATAATAAATAAAAAGAAAACAGATAGAATAGAAAAAGAATAGAGCAAGCTAGTGTTAGAGGTCTTTTTTTATAATTGTATAATAAATGAAAAGAAAATAGATATAATACAAAAATATTAGAAAGGTAGTTAGATTATTTTATTTTTAAAAAAATAGAATTAGAATAGTGAGTGCAAAAGTTAGAGGGTCAAATAAAGATGGAACAGATGTGTTTTAAGCCGATTCTTGAAGATCGCTAAGGACTCAGCTGCTCGGATTGAGCTGGGCAGGTCATTCCACCAGGAGGGAACATTTAATTTAAAGGTCCGTAAAAGTGACTTTGTGCTTCTTTGGGATGGTACAATCAAGTGACGTTCACTTGCAGAACGTAAGCTTCTAGAGGGCACATAAGTCTGAAGTAATGAATTTAGGTAAAGGGCTGCAGAGCCAGTGGTGGTTTTGTATGCAAACATTAATGCCTTGAATTTTATGCGAGCAGCTATTGGTAGCCAGTGCAAATTGATAAACAGAGGTGTGACGTGTATTCTTTTCGGCTCATTAAAAATTAATCTTGCTGCTGCGTTCTGGATTAATTGTAAAGGTTTGATAGAACTGGCTGGAAGACCTGCCAATAGAGCATTGCAATAGTCTAGCCTGGACAGAACAAGAGCTTGAACAAGGAGTTGTGCAGCATGTTCCGAAAGAAAGGGCCTGAACTTCTTAATGTTGCATAAAGCAAATCTACAGGACCGGACCGTTTTAGCAATGTGGTCTGAGAAAGTTAGCTGATCATCAATCATAACTCCAATTCCAAAAACATAAATTCATAAATTAAATCTATGATCTGTTTATTTTAACTCTGCCTCAGCCCTTTGACTGATATTTTATGGCCAAATCAATTTTTTTGAGCTCATTATATAAATTACATTTACATTTAGTCATTTAGCAGACGCTTTTATCCAAAGCGACTTACAAATGAGGACAGTGGAAGCAATCAAAAACAACAAAAGAGCAATGATATATAAGTGCTATAACAAGTCTCAGTTAGCTTAAATGCAGTACATGTAGCAAGGGCTTTTAAATAATATAATAAATAAAAAAGAAAACCGATAGAATAGAGAAAGAATAGAGCAAGCTAGTGTTAGAGGTCTTTTTTTATAATTGTATAATAAATGAAAAGAAAATAGATAGAATACAAAAATATTAGAAAGGTAGTTAGATTTTTTTATTTTTAAAAAAAATAGAATTAGAATAGTGAGTGCAAAAGTTAGAGGGTCAAATAAAGATGGAACAGATGTGTTTTTAAGCCGATTCTTGAAGATCGCTAAGGACTCAGCTGCTCGGATTGAGCTGGGCAGGTCATTCCACCAGGAGGGAACATTTAATTTAAAGGTCCGTAAAAGTGACTTTGTGCTTCTTTGGGATGGTACAATCAAGTGACGTTCACTTGCAGAACGTAAGCTTCTAGAGGGCACATAAGTCTGAAGTAATGAATTTAGGTAAAGGGCTGCAGAGCCAGTGGTGGTTTTGTATGCAAACATCAATGCCTTGAATTTTATGCGAGCAGCTATTGGTAGCCAGTGCAAATTGATAAACAGAGGTGTGACGTGTATTCTTTTCGGCTCATTAAAAATTAATCTTGCTGCTGCGTTCTGAAATAATTGTAAAGGTTTGATAGAACTGGCTGGAAGACCTGCCAAGAGAGCATTGCAATAGTCTAGCCTGGACAGAACAAGAGCTTGAACAAGGAGTTGTGCAGCATGTTCCGAAAGAAAGGGCCTGATCTTCTTAATGTTGAATAAAGCAAATCTGCAGGACTGGACAGTTTTAGCAATGTGGTCTGAGAAAGTTAGCTGATCATCAATCATAACTCCAAGGTTTCTGGGTGTTTTTGATTAAAATAAAGATATTTAAATTAAGATATAAAATAAAAAATAAACAATACTAACACATTATAATGTAATATAATGTAGAGGAAACATTTCTGAGGTTCGCTTCGTTTGAACCAGATACTGAAGCAGTCACATGGTTTTCAGTCAAATGAAGCTTCAGACGTCATAGATCACATGCTTTTCTCAAAACGAATCAAGCTCCGATACAGTGCTTCAATGGGAAATGTGTTGTTTTTTTGATACAAGTTTTGAAGCTTCGGTGTTGAACATAACATACTTTTTGCCTTTGCTTTCTGTCTGTTACCATATTTTGGATCTTTGTTTTTGGATTATTAAAACTGTACTTGGGTCTTCAATGTTTTCCACAAGTAATTTCATGACAGAATATTGATGCCAAAGTCAGATCCAGCAGTTGGGCAGTGTTTCTCAGTTTTTTTTTTTTTTTTTTTGGACCATAGGCATTCGGATTCTTCCTCCAGCTTCTAAGAGGGAGCGGAGGGCACGTCTTCAGATGTCGGCAACATTACGTCAAAAGGGGCTTGCAGTAGGGTGCCTAGCTCAGACGTTTTGGACCATGGTGATGGGGCTGGAGCTTTGCGATACTGTGCTTAATAACATCAATGAATGCCATGATAACCCCTCGCCTCTGTGGGAGATGGAAGGACTTAAGACTCTCAATTATTGGTGTTTCATTGACTCTTAGTTACCGCAGCCTAATAGTACCATCAGTAGTACCATTAGGTGAGTCAGGTCATGTGCTCACTCAAGTTAATGAGTTCATTCCAGAGCTCGCTCCCATTTACAAGTCCTCTCCAGAGTCTGCTCAGGTCTATGAGTTCACTCCTGAGCCTGTTCCAGTTTATGAATTCACTCCTGAGCTCACTCAAGTCTTTGAGTTCATTCCAGAGCTCGCTCCAGTTTAGGAGTCTGCTCCAGAACCCACTCAAGTTTGAGTTCACTCCTGAGCTCATTCCAGTCCAGGAGTCCATTCCTGAGCATACTCCAGTTCCCCCCGAAGTGGCGGCTTCTGCTGCAGAACCTCCCGAGGCGGTGACGTCCACTTCAGGTTGTCTCTGGGGGGTGGCGCCCACTCCTGAACTTTCAGTCTGTCCTGTTACGGTCAAGGAGACCGTTGCCTGTCTGTTCTGTTACAGCCATAAATGTGGTTACTAACTTCTCTGTGCTCTTCATTCCAGTTCTGCCTGATCCACCGTGGTCATCTACTGCATCTTCAGCTCAGCTGAAGGAGTCATCAGCTCCATTCTGGGGGTCATCAACTCCATCCTAGTGGGCTTCCGCCTTGCTGGCTCCACCTTGGCCTCCTGCCATGCTGACCCTGTCTTGGCCTCCTGCCCTGCCGGCCCCGCCTTGGTTCCATGATCTACCTCTGGACCCAGGCCCTTTTCCACCACACAGGCCTGGCCCACCATCCCTCCCCCTGATCTGGGTTTTTCTGTAGCCGGTCCTAGACTATGGAACAGCATACTTCTGGATTAGATCTGGGCCTTCCCTTCCTGTTTTTAAATCCCCCTGAAGACTTATCTGTATTCCTTGGCTTTTGGATGAAATGTATGTTTGTGTATGTTAATGTGTTTTGTATTGATTCGTTTTTGTATTGAGTCATTTCTTTTTATTCTCTTAATCTCTATATTTACTTTATTTGTATATGTACAGCACTTTGGCATACACTAGCTGTTTTTTAAATGTGCTGTATAAATAAACTGATCTTGATCCACCTCCTTCATGGACTTCCTGGATCTTTGTTTTTGGTTTATTAAAACAGCACTCGGATCATAAATGTTTTCCATGAGTAATGATCGATCATTGCTGTTACCACAGAGAACTTAAGTCTTCGATCACTGTTGCACATCCCTAATTGATACCATGTTTGATATCAAAATAACCCTTGTTTAGTCCACCATTCATTAGTGCATACCACCTCTCATAACATGCATTTAGGGATGTCCCCGACTAAGGATTTACAAAGTTGAATCGGAATTTTTGAATGTTGCCAATAGTCGCCTGATAGTTGAATCATATGTTTGGGAGTGGGGGAAATTACCAAGAGTCAAGTCAGACATTGGAAAGTCATAATTACTGATGTTAGCACATGGGGGAAATGTGTAACAGATGCCTCACAGATACAAAAATGCTTTATGTTCTGATTAAAAGATAATTAATATTAAACGTCAGGGAAACCCTAAGAATTAACTCTTCACGCAACAATGTGCAGAAACACGGCAACTAAACTCTAAATATTCCCAGTATTTTATTAAAATAGTGTTCTCTTTACAATGTTATGTACATGACAGTCCAATTCATAGTTATTAATATTCTGCATTGTTGTTTGTCTTGCTTGCGCTGCGCGATGAAGAGCTAATCATCATAGTACTACAATGAAGCGCTTTATTGCAGTGCAACTCAACCAAATGCATCTTATACGAGATAAATAATATATACATAAACCGCCTGAAATATTTTGAAATCACTTATACCCTATCTGATCGAAAAATCCAGTCTTTCACTCTGTCTTGTTAAAGATTAAAATCCTTGCCACCAAGATGCTCCTCTGTCGGTCACGGTGATTGCAATTCCAACACTATGAAACCTTCAAACCATCAAAACTTTCACCCAAGAATGCATCTGGATGCTTGTTCAATGGCCAAGGCAATGCAAGTAACAGAAACAGAGTTTTAGTATAAGATGTAGATGTAAAATGGCACTGATAGTTCAGTGTAGATGGTTATTGACTCTTTTCAGAGCTTCATTCCCTGTTTCTCTAACAGTTTCCTTCATTTACTCTTACTCTTTGTGGCCACGAAAGATCCAAGATCCCTGTGCCGTAGATACAATGATGAGTAGATCAAGAGGTGAGTTAGGTGCTGCTTCGCACAAAGAGACGCTGCATTCGGCTCCAAAGAACAGAACGAGCAAAACCCATGCTGGCCTATTGAAAACCGGATGTCTGGGTCGTGGCCATCTATGCAAATTTTCCTAGGCAATTTCATTGTCCTTTTGTCAGTGATGTCAGAGGTATCTGGGCTCTGAGTGCGGCCCCTAGTGTCAAACTTTGACACAACGTCTAAATGACCAACTGAAAGGGAAATGCCAACTAGGTTAGGTTAGGTTAGGTCAACTTTATTATCCCCGAGGGGCAATTTGTTTCACAGCCAGCAGAATCCATACAATCCCAAACACACAGCAACAAACAGTACAGAAAGAAGAAAGAAGAGAGAGGCGAAAAAAAAACGAAAAATACATTTTTAAGTATTTAAAAACCCAATAGCAACTGGTACAAAAGAATTTTTAAATCTATTTGTCCTGCAAAGCGGTAAAGAATATCTACGTGAAGAAGGTAACAACATAAAAAGATTCTGCAAGGGATGGCTGGAATCTCTTAACATTAACTCGGCCTTCCTCAGAGTCCTTGCTTTATGCAAACTGTTTAAATCAATCAGGTTGGTGCCGACAATCTTACCACACACTTTAACAATACCCTGAAGTCTATTTCTATTTTTCAGATTAAGCCATCCATACCAACACACAAATGTAAAAGTAATAACTGACTCAATAAAACAAGAATAAAACATTTTCATAAAAGTGCTATCCACGTTAAAACCACAGAGTTTCCGTAAAAAAATACATACGCTGGTGGGCTTTTTTACAAACAGCATCCACATGAGCCCCAAAAGTCAACTTTTCATCTATTATAGTACCAAGATATTTAAAATGATGTACAATCTCGACAGCATGATCATTAATAACCACAGGAGAGATGGCTGTACGATTCTTCCTAAAATCTACAATCATCTCTTTAGTTTTTAATACATTAATGTCCAACAAGTACAGTTTACACCAATCAATAAAATCTGAACATAATCATTATTATTAAGGAGGAAAACGATTTACTGAATCGTCAGCAAACTTAATGATATGGCGCCTCTCAAGTTGCATATGACACTCATTAGTATAAAGCACAAATAAAAGAGGTGAAAGAACACACCCTTGCGGTGACCCAGTAGAGGAAAAAAGTACATCAGACAAAAACACTGTTCACCTTCACACGCTGAGACCTATTGGTTAAGAAATCCATCAGCCAACTCATCAATCCAAAATCAATATTACTGTATGAACACTCTTTAACCTTTCTGCTAGGATATGAGGTTGGATACAATTAAAGGCTGATGAAAAATCAATAAAAACCAAACGTACAAAAGTTTTTGCGCCCTCAAGGTCTGCCAAAATCATGTTTAATAGAGCACATATCACATCATCAACACCCCTGCCTGACCTATAGGCAAACTGAAGCGGATCTAGATTTTCCTGTACCATGTCAAAAGCGCATACTTAACAATTCCCTCAAATGTTTTCATTATCAGAGAAGTAAGTGCTACTGGCCTGTACTCATTTAAAGATTTTGGTGCATTATTCTTGGGAACAGGTATGATAATAGACTCTTTCCAAAGACAGGGAACCTTATGGAGACTCAATGACATTTTAAAAATAAAACAAAAAATATCTGCAAGTTGTTCCGCACAATTCCTAAGAATACGGCCCCCAATACCATCCGGGCCAGGACTTTTCCTCTCTCTTACACCTCGAAAAAGTTTTAAAACTATATCCTTGTCAACATTAACCCTATTCTGTTCCGGAGCAACATTATTAAACACTGCCAATTCCTGACTAAAATCATAACTATTAAAACGATTATAAAAAACATTCAGATCATTAGAAAGATCAAAATCAAGCTTCCCATCAAGAGAAATATTAAGTTTTTTGGAATTCATCCCCATCATGGATTTTACCCCCTCCCATGCAGAACGTGAATTCCCGGTTCTTAGCATATCCTCCACTTTGACCTTATAATTAAGCCTTGCCATTTTAAGTTCTTTTTTAACTTGTTTTTTTTAATACCTTATACTGAGTCACATCACCTAGATTAAAACAAATATTTCTCTGAATAATTGTATTTTTTACCGATTTAGTTACCCATGGTATATTATTCTGGTAAATGGCTATTTCTTTCCTGGGAATAACAAGATCTTCACAAAACATAATATAAGCTGACACCGTCTCTGTAAGTTCATCTAAATCTGCACAAGCATCAGTAAACACATCCCAATCTGTGCAGCTTAAACAGTCCTGGATACAATTTATAGATTCAGCTGACCACACCAGAACTGAACGCCGTTCCGGCTTAGTTTTCTTCAGGACTGATTTGTATAGTGGAACCAAGTGCACAACATTATGATCAGATGAACCAAAGGGAGCTCTACAAAGCGATTTGTATGCTCCCTTAACAGATCCGTAACAATGATCCAAACATTTCATATAGCGTGTAAAAACAGGTTACATACTGATAAAAACCACACAGGGACTTCTCCATATTACAGTGATTAAAATCACCCATAATAAAATTAGGTGCGTCCGGCGAGATCCCTTGAAGCCTTTGCACAGTTTTTTAACAATAATTCGGGTTGCAGAGTCAACGTTAGCTCTTGGGTGAATGTACACGAGCATGATAAATATCTGGGGGAACTCCCTTGGTAAGTAATAGGGTCGAAGGGAAACAGATAAGAGTTCAATGTCGGGAGTGCATAGTGTCTCCCTAACGACCACTGTATTACACCAACTTTTGTTAACATAAAGGCATAATCCTCCACCAAGTGATTTACCCGTCACAGTTGGATCTTTGTCCAAACGATAGGGTTCCCCAAATCCATCAATTTCCAAGTCGGAATAAGAGTCTTGTTCCTTGAGCCATGTTTCCGTGAAAGCAAGACATGCTTCTCTAAACTCCAGGAATTTTACATTTGCCCGAAGCTCATCCAGTTTATTTCGGAGTGACTGAACGTTAGCCAGCATAACTGTAGGGAGAGGAATACGACGATGGCCTTGTCTCTTCAATCTCTGACGCATGCCGCCGCGACTCCCCCTCTTCCTCACCCCTTTCGGCTTGGATGCACACTCTCGGTTTGCTGCGGTAAAATCCGACTGAACAACCTCTGCTGGAAACGCTGCCAGGGGATCCACACTTCCCCCTCCAGAGTTACGTAGTAGGAAAAGAAACTCGCGGCTGTACTGCAGAGATACACAGGGCTCGCAAAAAACACTCAGAAAGTGCAAAAAAAGAAAAAAAGAAAAGAAAAAACTTGTCATATTAAAATAAGTCATTGTTTCCAAACAATAAAAAATTCTAATAGATAAAAAATGCACGAAACAAGCAATAAACAAGCACAAAACCGCAAACAAACAAACAATAAACCGCACTGCACGCTTCCCAAACTGCTGCTGCGTGTCGCCATCCACAGCGCCACCAATTAAAGACGTCCAAGACAACTAAGACAAATGAGAAGGTTTTATAGCGTAAGGATGTAAAACTGTCTGGCTACCACAGATTCCATGATGACAGAACACATCAGTGGAATTAATGCCATAGTAACAGGGATATTTTAACAGTCATATTCTGGGCACACACTCATCTGGCTGTGCTGGATGAGCACTGGATGGGAAAAATAGGGAAGGCCCCAAGCTTTTATCAGTCCATGAAAGAGACAGAGGAGAACTCTGTCATACCTTTCAGCACTGCCATCAAGCCTGATTCACACATAACACAATCTCCTGCAGCCTGTTATCCAAGCACATTCCTCTTGCATGAATGAACATCCTGTAAACACACATGTGCACGAGCACACGCATGCTTGTGTTTTTTTCTTTCTTTTTCAGGAAAGCAGATGGACATAGACACGTGTGCAAAAGCATCCATGCAAAAAAACAGAGATGTAGATGAATCCACAAATAGCACAGCATCAGTGTAAATAAAGGGTACAAGCCTAACAGCCCCAAACACTCTGACCTACAAGCATGACTCAAACATGCAAATTCTGTTATATAAGAATGTACTGTTTAATCACCAGACTCGCTAGCTCTGATGGCAGTGCCACGGGGCAGCAATTCTTATTGAAGCAGAGGAAGCAGTCACAAAAAAAAATTGAAATAAATGAAGAAAAAAAAGTATGATGTCATGGTAGAACCAATAAAGAATATGATGGGGTGATTCAATAAACAGGACTTTATGTGTGGACAGGAAATGTGTACAAAGACTAGGAATTTCTTCCAAATGCAGCATTTTCTTTAAAGTCATGTTCTTTTTCCCTAGATCATGATCTGTGTGTCACTTCTTCTCTTGACACATTTGGACAACCTTCTTTTGGCCACCAAATGCCAACTCACTGATGCCCTATACCACTAATGAATGGTGAGGCTTGTGATTTGTGCAAACTGATTTCCTCGGACAGCTGCGAAATGTTCTACATTTTCAAAAGTCTAATAATAAAACACTTGGCCTGATGGTCACCAAATGTAATAAGAGAGGGATATGTATTCTAGGATGAGCGGGAGGACGTTTCTCCCTCTGTATTATGTATTCTCCCTTAACCTGTGTTAAATGGGCCCTGACAATCCTGCACAAGGGGGAAAAATAGTATGTGGGCCATACTAAAACATATGGAGGTAAAATTCCCATGTTTTCCATCTTGCATGAAAAAGTCACTTGTTAAAGATTCTTTGACTTTAGGCAATAATCATGACTATAACCTCGAAAGAGTTCTGATCAAATGACACTTAATTTAATTTCAGTGTTTCTGACATATTTATTTACATATATCATCGAGTAATTTACAATTTGTAGTATACAAAATAAAGCTGCAATAACAGTTTAAGGTTCAAGGCTAACATTTAATTAGCTTTTATTTAATCAACAGTTAATTATCATCATATATTAATAAATTAATAAATGATTCATACAGATTAATAAATACTGTAACAATTATTATTCATTGTTAATTCATTATACCTAATGTATTAAAAAATGACCTAAATGAAATTCATTCAATCAAGCTGAATAGGTTTCCAAATTGCCTCTTACATCTAAACAAACAGATTGACTGAATGCAGACCAGCAAGAATTGCAGTTGTTATGTTGTTAGTAAATATAATTCAGTTTGTGATATGGTGTTTCTTTGAGTATATAGTCAAATTGCAAATGTCTAAATCTACTGCAGAAGCAGGACTGAGATAAACTCCTCTCATGTGGAGTTTGGCCACAGACTTGGCCACAGTTTTTGGCAGAGCACACAACTCTAAATATGAAAGCACTAGGCATGACCTTGAGAGTTACGTAACTATTAATTAGGGTGACAATTCAGTCAAAATGAAGTCTTTAAGCATTTGGTCTTTGCACATTCCCTGCAGTTCTGAACTAAGGGTTTAGGGATAAGGTACACTTGGTTATAAATTAATATAATTATTTAACCCTTGTGCGCTCCTCATTTGAGAGTCACACTCATGGTCTTCATGGTCAAAAGTGACTGGACACCTGAAATATCTTTTTTTTTTCTTCAGTAAAATCAATCTAATATATTTTTGTTCAATAATATTTTTTCTTTTGTATTTTGAGAGAATGTCATGGTACTAATTAATATTTATGCAATAATTATGATCAATTTCTCCCATTGAAAATAGTACAAAAAATTTTCAATTAATGCAGTATTTCAGATTAAAATAGAGACCAGGCCTTTGACATAAAAAAACCCCCTGTAATTTCATGGTGTAACCACTAGATACCTGTATAAGACTCTATAGACAGGCTTGTGAATTCGCTAGTTTTTTATACATAACTTTATATTAAGGCATTCTCAAAGACTACTTTTTGTCAAGGTTTATATTTTTTGTTGTTTTACATTTTGATTTGAAGTGTAGTTTTCTTGCATTATTATTACTACATTCAAACCTGAACACAGAAAGCACTTTGTTACACAAAACTCTATTATATATTATTTTATATATATATATAAAATGTAACAAAAATTAATAGGAATGCTTTATCAGAGCTTAATCCTTCTGGGTCTGATCTGATTTTAACCTTTTATTTCTTCTGATTAATTTTGGCTATATGGTTTTAGCCATACTTATTCAACTGAGTATGTATAATTATGTTAGTGTGTGTCTGGGAGTGTGTGTAAGTAAGTGTGTGTGAGTGGTCCGTTTTACACTCTTGATGTTTAAGAGTGTAACCCCTTCCTTGCTGTCCACTTTTTTTTTTACTGCATTGTAGTCGAATTATTGATTTTATTTTACATAGTTGCAGTGTAACAGTCATGCCCATTTATAGGTGAGTGTGTGTACAAGTGTGTGTGAGTTGGTGTCACCTTTTTTTTAATTTATATAGCGCTTTAAACAAAAAAGATTGCGTCAAAGCAACTGAACAACATTAATTAGGAAAACAGTGTGTCAATAATGCAAAATGACAGTTAAAGGCAGTTCATCATTGAATTCAGTGATGTCATCATGCAGCTCAGTTCAGTTTAAATAGTATCTGTGCAATAATTTGCAATCAAGTCAACGATATCGCTGTAAATAAAGTGTCCCCAACTAAGCAAGCCAGCAGCAACAGCGGCAAGGAACCAAAACTCCATCGGTGACAGAATGGAGAAAATACCTTGGGAGAAACCAGGCTCAGTCGGGGGGCCAGTTCTCCTCTGACCAGACGAAACCAGCAGTTCAATTCCAGGCAAGGTACGCAATATCGCGTTCATTATCGAAGGCGATTCATCTTCGATAATGAACGCGATATTGCGTACCTTTTCAGTGAACTACGGCTCTGTCTATTAAATGCCGCTCCATTTGAAAGCAGGTGATGGCGATTTAGCGCTAATCAGGGAACCGGCTTTACTGACTAGATACGCATGATCATATCGTTCGATATATCGCCCAGCCCTACTTGTATGTATTTTAAAGGGGTCATATGATGTTGCTAAAAAGAACATTATTTTGTGTATTTGGTTTGGCAGGTCTCTCTTTGTTAACACACCTTTTTCAGATAATCAGCTCGTTAGAAGTGAGCATGAACTGTATTCCCACTGACATGGTCCCTACACAGTGTTCACTGCTTCCTACTCCCTGAGCAGGGGAAATCTGTTGAAGTTTACCTCACTTCGGAAAATTCATTCACGGATTTGTTTTTGATATAGGTTTTTTCAGTCTGTAATGTGTGGATTTGTGTTGCTCTGTGTTTTATTACAATTTAAATTGTGATATCGTATACTTCTGTACACTTTGAATGGAACATATACGTTCGCTTCGAACTAGATTCATGGCAGAATATCCTGTGATGTCCACTTCGCAGGGCACTTATGTTCGAATAGAACAAACATCTGAAGACATAAGAAAAATGTGCAGAGCAGGGGGGTGCGAGAACTGGTATTGAGAAACGCTGCTCTACACTGCTCAAAACTCGCGTTTGAATCATCAGAGGCAAATCCTTTACATATGTAAACATACTTACAGACTGTGAGTCTGAACAGCCGACACTGATTGTAGTCTACTCTCCCAGGATCAGCAAACAGTCCTCCGTTAAATGCGCTGCACACATCTGAATATTTGGGTTGAACTCTTCTGGAACGTTGTCATAAATACAACTTAACCACTGATTTCTAGTTGTGTCCTCTTTTGGAAGGCCAAACAAAGTAGTTTCGCTTTCATAACGAAACAGTGTCTCCACAACATGGCACCAGTGGCAACAGCGAGAATCAAAGGTTATGCCTTCTTTCTTTGCCTAAACATTTGGGCGGCATTATGCAAATCTTCCCACATCATGACATAGAGATGTGGGGGCGTGTTTAAACAAGGCATTTTAGGAGGCCATGGATGAGTCTTAAAGGGTTAGTTCAGCCAAAAATGAAAATTATGTAATAAAGCATCGAATATACATTTTTGTCCAAAAATAACAAAAATTACGACTTTATTCAGCATTTTCTTCTCTTCCGGGTCTGTTGTGAGCGCGTTCACGACACTGCAGTGACGCCGCTGACGTACGACGCTGCTGACGTGTTTTCTTTGTTATTGGGTGCGCCAGAAAACACGTCAGCAGCGTTTTTTGTTTTGAGATTATTTGTAGTGTTAAAAGCAGTATAGGAATAGAATTTAATTTTGTTTAATTTAATTATTTTTGTTATTTTTGGAGCAAAATGTATATTCGATGCTTCAACAAATTCTAACGGACCCTCTGATGTCACATGGACTACTTTGATGATGTCTTTATTACTTTTCTGGACATGGACAGTATACCGTACACACATTTTCAATGGAGGATCAGAAAGCTCTTGGACTAAATCTGAAATATCTTAAACTCTGTTCCGAAGATGAATGGAGATCTTACGGGTTTGGAACGACATGAGGGTGAGTCATTAATGACATAATTTTCATTTTTGGGTGAACTAACGCTTTAACTTTTATAAAGAATATCTCTTTGGGTTTGAGATTTTAGTCTTTGCAACTTTAGGGATCTTATATATTTACTAACAGCCTGTAACACTCCAAAGAGAAAGGAAAACTTGGATATAGTTTTATCACTAAAAGCAAGAACAGACTGTAAACTGAAATGGGCTGCTTTCATAAAATAAAATGAAATATTTCTTTTTTATTTTACTTTCGTATTCAGAGAAATACATATGAGCACATGTATGTATGAGGTTTTGTAAAAGTTATTATAGTCAACATTGGTTCAGCATGATCTGACTGATGTGGCTTTATTTTCACCTACCATTTAAGTGACTTCTGCATTTAGGAATAGAGGTTAGCTGGCCTCATGCCTAAGTATATTAATAGAGCTCTCAGACTGTAAGAAACCCCCAGGATAAAGTGAAGTACGAGAACCTAGAGATAGTAATTACTTTATAATACAAGCTTGAAAGAAAGAAAGAAAGAAAGAAGAAAGAAAGAAATAGGCTATTGGACCAATTTTTCACCATCAACCAAAATCTTTTAAAACTCATACATAGCCTACTTATACACCACATACTAATAATGCTAAGTCTTACCTTGATGCGAAGTAGTTTTCTTCATCTTTAATAAATATCCACTTTAAAGGACACAAAAATACAAAGTTTTTTTTTAAATATATCTATATTTACACGACGAATGCCTTGGCGTCCAGTTATCGGTTCAAGTGTAATCCGCGCGCTGATCTTGTTCAGGTTTGTAGGGCGCCAGTGTGCATCTTCCTCTAGTCAAAGAGAGCGTGACGCGTGGTAAGACTATGTAGGGCGCGCGCATAGGCTCACATCTGCCAGGAGCGCGCTTTTTTTACACATAGTCTACTATCGCAAGACAGCTTTGGTGGCTCGCTAGCAATTCCCTGTTTTTGTTTCAAGGGTTTTTATCAATTGACTTAATTCACTAAATTAATAAAATTAAATAAAATCAGTGTTTTGGAGCAATAGAGTTCATAAGGAAGCATAATTAGGCTCCAGATATGGGGCTTGAATAACAAAATACAAAAGAGATAAACAGAGAGTGCCACTATTGATGCAACAATGGAGTAACAACGCTTTTTGATCCTCTGGAGAAAAGTTTTGTAACATTTACGGACCCCCTCTCTCTCTCTATCAACCAACTCTGAGAGCCTTGTTGCACTTACACGTATTAAACCAGAAGATGTCGCAATTGTAAAGTATATTAACATTTGTTTTCTCAGTCGACAGCCATCATTTTTTCAGTGATAATGCTATCGAGCCATCATTAAAGGGCGGGTGGCAGAGGGCAAATAGAAGTGAAAACAGTGCAATATTTGTAAAATTTCGAGTAATACTTAAAACCTTAGACTGTTTCAGATGTGTTTAATTAGGATTTGAGCTAAACACTGCAGGAAAGTGGCCCTCCAGAAGAAGAATTAGATGAATGGAAGAATTTTTTATTTTTATTTTTTTTTAATAAATGATGCATTTGATCTAATTGGAGCTATTTTTATAATTATTTAAAATATTTAGTAGCTTACAAGCCACATGAAGCTTATGTAGCTAGCATTACTAAATGATAGATGATCGACAGGTGCCACAGTATCCACTGTCATGGCCAGTATTGCCAGTTTCCCTCAAGAATCCTAAAACAGGACTCAAACATTCCAGTCTAAGGACATGAAAGTCTTAAAATCTCCTGGCAGTGGTTTATTGTTTTTTTTTTTTTTTTTTTTTTGGTTTTGAAACAGTAAGCAACTTTGGACATGGCACACATTCATCTGCAACCAGCCATTAGGCTCAATGGCCTGATTTTCCAGTGTATAAGGAATAGCTCTCAACCCAGGAAATTCAACTAAGGCTCCCCTTAAAAAAGTTGCTTGTTATCTTGGCTCTTTCTCTATAACACATCAGATTAATTATGTCATATAGCCAATTATTTACCATAACCACCTCCTAAAAGATGGTCTGAGGTTGAGGGTTTTACTGTCACACCATCAACAGTGTCAACCTCCAATCTTATCCTTCTTTGATCTAACCCCTGACTTCTGATTAGAATTCTGATCTACTTATCCGATCAGCCATTTTTCTTTATATACATAGTAAACTACCAAATTTATTCAGTCTTAGTCTGAGTCTTGTGTATTATGGAAATTATCAATTAAGATTTTTTTACATTGTTTTTGTTAGGCACAAAGAAAAACCTACCGTCACTGTGTGGTGTAGTAATGTTACATATGAGACTAAAGTTTCAAAGCGCATATTGAGTAAGCAGTGCAATTTCTCATGATGCTCTGTGCCGGAGCGTGTATTGTTTTCAGAGAATCACGTGATCAAAGAAAAATGAAGCCTTACTTTCTGTCCAATCACGTGCGTGTGTCGGAATGTTCGAATCCCCAGGGGCAAGTTCAAATTCAAACTGGTGTGCTCCGTTTTGCTACGGTTTTCGGTTTGAACGACATGTTTCCTGGAAACCCCAAGAAGGCCTGACGGGTTTGAGATGCATTTTCTCTTGTTTGGTGGACGTGTCAAACATGTCAGCCCAATCAACAGCAATGTGTATATAAACCACGCAGTATTAAGAGCTCGCACAATGTAATTAACATCAAAATAAATTTGCAGAGCAAGAATATTGTTTGCACATGTTTATTTACATTAAAGGCAAAATAACTAAAATAATAGGAGCACAAGTATAGATCTGGAACTTCTTTAAGTCTGTCAAAATATAATTTAGTAAATGCAATGTCTGGTCCATATCCTTTCCTTAGGAAGGTGTGCTAAATACTGATTAATGTAACAAAAATTCTTTACATATTTATATATTTTGCTATTGTATTATGGAGTGACACTTTCATAAACTTTTCTATACCCCTCTGATTATATAATGGTAAATATTACAATATCATAGCACAACAACAGTGATCAGCAACAATGATACTCACAATAAAAATAATAAGGTCATATAACGTTAGATCATAACACAGTCTCGGAGGTAAGAAGTGGATTATCCTTCACCTGAAATGTTTGTCTTTTCATCCTGAAATGCGAGGCAAATGTTGGATCGCAATAATTAACCACAGTTTCAGGGTGTTCAATGCACCACCGTTTCCGTTTAAAAAACGTTTTGCACCGTTTTTGTCGGGGCTGAACGCAGCCCAGATCTTACTAGTAAGTTTTCATTCAGACTTATTCAATTACATTTAAAATACCCAGACATAAATGTAATATGAAGAATAAACATTATTTAAGAAAAAAAATAATAATATTTGGCATATGCAGTTCATATATGTGTTCAATGTTCATTATTCTTCTATTACATCATATTGATATTCATATTGGCATTTAATGCCACAGTTTAATGGTTAAATTATTTTATCAGAGAGTAATTCAACACACAAAAAAAAAAAAAAAAAAAAAAAAAACACACACACAGTTTGTTTTTATTTGGCACGTAAGGCTTTTATTTGTGTACGTAATATGAGTCGATCTATGGAATTTGTGGTCGCTGCTTCGTTCCACGGAGTAGAGCTGAAGATCTTTGCCCGAACCCGACGGGTTCGGGCTTAATTTATATCATCTTACGCGGGCTCGGGCCGGGCTCGGGCTCCGGTTTGCGAGGTAAACGAGCGGGTATGTGATGCGTTTCGATTAGCGCGAAAAAGATGCGAAAATGTATGCTGAGTAGGTATAACGGAGGCTTGCCTCTGGCGATTACGTTTTGGTTGCACCAGCAACTAAAGCAAAGTCTAAGGTGTGGAAAAAGTTTTTACCATGTTTATGAGAATAATGAGTGAATATTGACGCACCATCAGTGAGCGCAGGAACGCGCTGAAGACATCTACAGTGGATTCAATAATTTTCCTCCACAAAAACATGTAGCCTTAGCCTAATCTTTATGAGTAAAGGTTTTTCAAATGATAACTAAATATTCATTGAGTCTTAAATGCATAATATGGACAGAGTATTTACGCTAATATTGGCATTATTCTTTTATTTAATGTCAGCTGCTGGCGAAGCAAATCTGTCGGAGTCTTTATCTTAATTTCGTTATTGCGAAATACCCATCTTAATTTAAAATTTATCTTAATTTATTTTGTTAAAAAAAGACTCGTTTTTATTGGTGCGTTGGTCTATTTATAGGCTAAATGAGCCTATGCCCATTTAGAGTGCTGATGTTACAGAGGACTTATTTTATTTCTTTATTCCAACTTCCAAGTGGTCTAGTCTACGTTAGTTATGAATAAATAATGTAAAACATGTATAAATTATTCATTCTTGACACAAGGAAAAAGAGCTGTGTGTGTGCGCACATTTGAATAATGTCGGGCTATAAACGGGTTCGGGCTTTTAAAAAGCTGTCAATCAAAATGTACTTGTCGGGCTCGGGTCCTGTCGGGCCTAACTTTTATGGCCCGATTACAGCTCTACCACGGAGTGCCTTTCACAGGCTTTTGGCTGCTATATTTTTTATTAACCACCAGATGGCGCTGTTTTTGACACTCGTGAAGCTCCCGAATTATTTTGTGTTATGTATTTTTTATTATATTTTATATTAGGTGACTTGCTGCCCTCGCTGCCGTATCAGGCAATGACTTTGCAGGCAGTGTTTGTGCACGAATTCGGCACCTCACAAAATTTATTTCAGACAGGCTTCTGAGGCAGTGTAATGGTTTAATGATCTACAGCTAAATATAGAGAGCTTTGGTGATAACTAAGTGGATATTTAATTACTGCAATATTAATTTCTCGCTAGAAATTACATCAAAAGTGGAAAACTTTGATCAAAAACAAACATTTACACACAAACTGACCACCGACCGCAACTTTCAGACACCATCTTTATTTTTTGGCTTAACTGTCACGGAATGGAATGCTCAAGATTGTGGGATATCAAAGGCAGCGAAGGATACATCTATTCTGCCTTCAAAAATCGGCCAGATGAAGGCATCTCAGGAGACACGAACTGAAGCTAACATTGAATTCGGACATGCCTTGATGCCTTCCTACCTTGGAATGCGTCCTTAGAAGGCAGCATTTTTCAGTTTTCGGATGCAGCCTCAGAGCTTCATCGGGCTTCATTTGCCCATCACTAGCGTGGTGTGGGAGAAACGCACGAAGATGAAGAAGATGAGGGTTAATCATCTTTAATAATCCACATACGGTAATCCACAATAGGAAGACATAAACACACGCACACGTTGACGAGACAAAGAATCACTGAACAGAATAAAACTTATAAGGTAGAGTAAATGAGGATAATTGATAAGACACACCTGAACATAATGACACAATTAGACAAGGACGGAAAAATAGGTCACACTAAGCCGGGGTGCCCAAACTGGGTCCTGGAGGGCAAAGTTTAGCTCCAACTTGCCTCAACACACCTGTTGGGAAGTTTCTAGAATGCCTAGTAAGAGCTTGATCAGCTTCTTCAGGTGTGTCTAATTGGGGATGGAGCGAAATTCTGCAGGACACCGGCCCTCCAGGACCAAGTTTGGGCCCCCCTGCACTAAGCACATGGGGAAGGAAACACAAGAAACAGTCCATGGGAGTGTGACACCTACAGAAAAAAAAAAAAAAAAAAAAAAAAAACTAAACAAAACAAAACAAAATGTTGCCATACGTAATATGATAAGTTCTTTCAACAATACATTACATTCATACACACTCATGCAAGTTTTCAAATACAAACATCTATTCTACATAGGAAAAGACTCAACATTTCCTCTATCTGTTCTCAGAGACTTGTTTTTGCAGTCTGAGTATATATTGTGAGTCTTTTCATTTCTGTAACCTCTGCTACTATTTAAAACCACTCTCTCATAGGCAGATGTTCTTTGTACCATTTCCGTTACCACCTTTTTGCTTGTTACCTATAATATCTTAGATATCTGTCTTCCTTTTTAACCTCAGATTAAAAATACCTGTGGACTTCAAATACAACCTGCGATGTAAAAGTAGCCCAATTCTATGGTAAAACCACAGACTTGGCAACCCTGTCCTGTTCATACCTTTCTTGTATGTCTGTATAATCACTTGTATAAACTGATTAATCTGAACATTGTAATTTAATTCCTTCAAATAATATTAGTGTAAATGTAAATTTGGCTTGGTTTACAAGACCAAACTTTTATAGTTTGCAAGTTTTCCATAATGTCATCATTTATAAAGATCCATTTAACAATCCTATGATCAGTCATCCCTGGTTTAATGTCTTCATGCCATGGCTGCTACGCCAGAGTTTCACTTCTTGATTCAAGTCCAGTGGTCCCGACACCAAGTCCATTAAAGGTTTATGGTTAAATCACAGCCACAAAGGCCATCCATGACCCTTTTTTGCCCCAAGCTACTGCCATGGTGCCCATATGTGAACTAAGTTTGCACAAAGTTACACCTATGGAGACAAAGTTACTGTGCCCCATGTCATGAGGCTGTCCATACCCAGTCTGTCACAGCCAAGGAGGCCGTCCATGTTTCAGCTCCACCATGGCCTCCTGATCTCCTGTGATCTTCTGCTCTGCAGAGGTGGTCATCCCCTCCACCAGCTCCACCCCGGTGGTCTCCATTTCCACTCATTACGTAATGCCCACATAATCCTTCATGGGGATAACCATTGCTTCACTGCCACTGCTCCACGGGCAATGGTTTCATCTTCTGCTCCACGGTCCAGACCCCGCTAATGCTCCACGGATGCTCCCTAGTCTACCATTGCTCCCCAGCCTGAGTCTGCTACTGTTTCATCAACACAGTCTCATTCCCTACTCGTCAAATGTCTGACGCATGGTCAAGGGACCCTGGCGTCACTTTTTAATGAACTGGGTATACCTTTGGCGTCATTTTTCAACGTGCAGGGTAGTCCGATAGACTTCTATAAAACTCAACAGCATTGAAATTCATCTGACATCTTGGGTCAGCACACCACAACTCGTTGTCTGCCTTGTTTGGGTCGAGACTACAATAAATAAAAATAAAAAGGAATAGGCTACAAAAAAATTATCTATGCCAGGGCGAGTCAAATGGCGGCCCCCAGATCATTTTTATCTGGCCCTCCAACTGGTTTTTGATGTTTAAAAACCCTCGCAATCTGATATCAAAGTGCCCTCTGCGCAAAGGTTTAGCGCGTTCATCAGCGGTGAGTTTAAAAACACTCAACTGCAGGTAAAACGGCATTCAGAGGTGAGTTTGACCAAAGCAACGTTCAACTGCAGGTAAAACGGCATTAAAAGCTGAGTTTAACAACGCTTCAAGGTGCATGCAAGTAAGCAGTTTAAGCGTTTTCTTACAACCCATTCTCACTCCCAAAGCGTCAAAAACTGGAGCATGGTCAAGCGCCTCTAGCATCACTGTGAAGACGCAATAGGACCTACATTGCTTTCAGTGGGAAACTTTTGGCGTCAGTACTCAGACGCGAAGGGCATGAGATGTTTATCACTATGAAATCACGTTCAAGAAGTCTCATTCAGCACACATCGCGATATTTGCCATTGGTTTACATGTGCCACAGGTTGGGTGAGTGGTCGTAAATACGCTCATGCGAGTGAGCATGGTGACCACAAGTGTGTGTCGAACTTTTCATTACCTAATGGCAGTGGTTCCCAATCCTGGTCCTGGAGAGCCCCCAACACTGCATGGTTTTGGTGTCTCTCTTATGTGACACACACTTTTGAAGTCTTGGAGTCTTCACTAATGAGCTGATGAGTTGAATAAGGTGTGTTTGAATAGGGAGACATCTCAAATTTGCAGTGTTGGGGTTCTCCAGGACCAGGATTGGGAACCACTGCCTTATGGTACACATTTAAGTGTTTACAGAGAATTTTATTATTATTATTTTTTTTTTTTTAGTTTCAACTTTGCATTTTAAAATAAACTTCTAAATGTCTGTTCAATAGTCCCTATTACAGATGACAGTTTAATTTGTGGTGCTTCCAATTAAGTGATAAAAAAGCAGTTGCAAATTATTTTTTCTGTGCACCAAGAAAACGTGCAACAGTTTGTTTTACTACCAAACTATTCTCAATATCTTATTATTATTATTAATATTTCACATACATTGGAGAGGTTTCCGTGACCAGATCAATTACACTACTCATAACAGTCCTTTAAGCATGTAATAATTTTTTTAATAATTCATATGAATATAGCTTGCTATTAGTGACTTGCTTTTAATAATAGATGCATTTAACATTTAATTGTACAGCATCTTTACAGAGGCTGTTTTTATGGTCTAAAAAAAAAGTTGCATGTAATAATATTTCCTTTCCTTCTGTCTTACAGGATTGCTTGCAGATAACACTGTCCTTCTCCATCATGCACAAGGACTCACCTCTTTAACTTTTTATCCCCCCCCCCCCCCCCCCCACACACACACACACACACAGAAATGGTCCCTGGATCAGTGTTTCGACTTTGCAGTGGTTTGATTTTTGCAGAAAATGCAACTTTGTTTTAATTATAAGCTTATAATGAATACATTTTTACAATAGTTGAAAATAGTATTTTCGTATTGATAAAGCATTGTGTTCTCTTTTTCAAGCTTCATACAGTAAACTTTACTTCTGGTGCTTTTATAATAAAAAAGCATCAGTTCTCATCAGGAGTTTTAGTAAAGGACATATTCATGCACAGCCATCCCCTAGTTCCAGTCATGAAGTGAATGATGTTATTTTCAAAGTTATATTTCTGCATTTTTATGTAGCAGGTGTTTGTTTTCCTGAACATTTTATCTTTCTTCCATTGTTCGGACAATCAGTGTTTATTTGGTGCTGTGCTGATAGAGTTTTATAGATGATATTGCACACTTGACATGCATGTCTCCATGGTGTTATTTTCTGAGTTTGAAACAGTGTGTTTTATCATTTTTTGGTCAATTTCATTTTTAAGAAAATTGATTTTTCCAGTGTTCTCTGAAAGACTGTATCTGTATATACTGTTTTGTTTTTTAATAAAAGTATTTACATAATGAAAATAGTTAATGTTTACAACATAACTGCCTTTTTATTCTTCATAGTGGCAAAAACTAGCTTGTTGACAGAGGATGCAGTGCAGTAATTTGGGCATTTTGTCTTTGAATTAGTTTTTTCTTTCTGTTTTTATTGCTAGAGTTCAAATGTTAGAACATGGCAAATCACAGAAACACAAAAGTGAATAATTTTATAACTTTAAAACACAACGTAACATACAATGTAAATGTTAGAAGCTCATCATTTGATTAGTAAATGCACTTGTCTTTGGACAAAAAAAAATCTTTTATATTTAATGAGAGGAATCGGTTAGATGGGATCCAACTGCGAATGCTGGGCATGTGCACATCAATATTGCCCAACTTTTGTCAAGCTGAACAACAATAATCACTGTATTTGCATTATTGTTGGAGGTAGGTGTAGATGTTAATAAAACACAATCTAATGGGTAGCAAATTTTATTGATTGTTAACCAATCTATCCCTTCAGCCGAAAAACGGAAGACATTTGTCATAAATGACCATAAATGGATAAGGAAGTGTGACGCCGCTGTTGATATCATTGGCTGTGAATTTCCCTTGTCACTGCAGGACTGTCTGTGGTTGGACTTGGACTAATATGGGGATCTTTTAACCCATATTAAACAGCGCATCATGTTACAAAAGTATGTTTTGCTGCTTTTATCACATTAGTAATAGATTAAGTAAACAATTAAGGGTTGTTATGTTGAGAATCCTAACCCTAACCCTAAGCATAACTTCAATCAACTACAAAGAAAAGTGCCAAGTTTTCCCTTTCCATAGATAGAACGACAGAGGCTTGGGGGTAATGTAGTTTAAAACTTTTAATTAACGAAATGAAATAAACAATATATTTAATGGAAAACTGGATATCTAAATATTTTCTTTGTGTAAACCTCTATGATATAATTGAAAGACAGAGTGAAATTTGGTATTTTACAGTGAGCAATATTTAAAATGCCTTTATGCCACCTTTCCATTTATTTCTGAAAACTGTGCCCAATGTTATTTTATCAGCATAGCATAAGTAGTAATCCTGCCTATTTTCTCTTTGATTCGTTAATTGGACTCTGATTTACAGCCATTTGAAATGTACAGTTTTTGGCTCTTCTGGGGGGTGCTACTGGGCCCCTGGGAGTAGAAGGGCAGTAAAACCTACATATGTATTCTCTTCATCATGGACAACAAACTGAGATGAGTCACATCTCTATTTGACAGGTTTCACAATAGCTTTTGACAGGACATTGTGAGGCCATCTGATGAAACATGGAAAAATTAGAAAGAAATGATTTAATAATAAAAATAATAGATTATTTCTTTGATTTTTGAAGTAAACGGCAATAAATATAATGGATGAACCTGCAACAACTTGCCGTTATCTATTCCCCACAGTAATCAAGGACAATGTATACACATTGTGATACTTCACTATTACACAAGGACAAATTCATTTATATATATATATATATATATATATATATATATATATATAGTTGTGTGTTTATATATATATATATATAAAAATCAGTGTAAAAAAATGTCCTTTTTATTGCTTTATATTTGTTGTAAATTGGTGATGTGCATGCTCCACGTTGATTATTCCTGCTACATTCTCAGTTATCCCTCAAGTGTTTGTAACAATAAAGCAAATGACACCATCTTTTAATGCAAAATAATTCATCTTGTAACTCCCTTTATTTCACAAAAAAAAAAGGCATATTTGTTACTAAATATATAAAATAATAACTTTCTGGTGCATTGTTGTTCCAGATGTCATTAATCTGATCAAAAATGTTTATGTCTTAAGTAAAAAATAATCCCGGTAATTAATAACATGTCATTTTTCCAAGTATAAAATAAACACATATGAGCCTACCTAGTAAAATTATGTATTAACTAAGAATTTTCAATGCACAATATTCATCATATTAATTTTATTGAAGCATAGACTATAAAGTTGATAAAGTAGCATCAAGACAAATAAGATTCAAGGAAAATAATAATGGATCATCAAAAATTCATTCATCAAATTTATCATAAATTAATCAGTTCACACAGATGAGTAATGAAATGTCCTTAAAAGTCAAAAAATTCCATCCAGTCAACTGTGATACAGATCATGTGATACATATAAGACATGTGATTCTGTTTCAGAAAATAATGATTCCTTATCATCACATCTAAACTGGTTTCATTTCCCCATCGTGATCTTCTCGTGTCTGTAAACAGTTTGTAGTTGATATCTTCACGTTAATATTTGATTTGGAATTATTTTTGGTTAATTTATAAAATTGAAGTTAACTTTTTAAGAATGTATGTAAATTTTGAGATTACAAAAGAAGAAAACACAATGAAAATGAAAAAAAAAAATGAACTCAGTCGCACAAATTTAACAGGCTCTTCAAATATGCTTTATTCTTTGTTGATGTTTTTCAAAGATTCGTTTTTGCTAATCGTGGATTCTGAATGCACTGCCACAGATTTCGCTTACGCTTCGCAGTTTTTCATTTGGTGTTTTGACACAAACCTCTCATGGGGGCGGGCTTAACAGTGATCTACTCTGATTGGATAGTGAGCTTTTGATGGACAGGTGCTCTCTGACCTGAAAGTACATACGTCACTCAGTGGCGTGCATATTGGAAAGCTCTCGGGTTGAAAACACAATCAGGATTTATGCAGAAAAGGCACATTACTAATAATATACGGTTAGTTCTAGATGTGTTAGATTATTCAGATTTAATAGACAGTGATGGTTTCATTTTCTTTTTAGATTAAAACAAAGCTTTCGACACGTTGGAACATGAATTTTTATTTAAGGCTCTACGAAAAATTGGCTTTGGCAGTGCTTTTTGCAGGATGGTCCAAATGCTTTACATAAACGGAAACAGCTCTATCAAATTAAGTAATGGTACGTCACCTAGATTCTTTTTAAAACGAGAAGTTCGGCAAGGATGTCCAGTTTCCCCTTACCTGTTTCTAATCGCAACACATTTCCTTAGCACACATATAAACAATAGTCAATTAAAGGGTATCACAATTGGTAACACTAAAATAAAAATTAGTCAATTAGCGGATGATACAGCTTTATTCTTGAATGATTCATTACAAATTAAATTGGCTTTGGGTATTCTTTTCTTTAGTTCTATTTTATTCTTTATTGTTTTTTTTTTTGTGGTTAATATTATGTGATGTATGTTTATACTTTTGTATGTTTTTGTTCTCTGTATTAATAATAATAAAAAAAAAGCCTCTCGTGGTGATTTGTATGCAATACGTCGTGCTTTGTATTACTAAATATGTAAATAATATTTGACTTTCAATCGTCTCAGTCTGTAAAGATGAGCTCTTGTCCTTCAAGGCAGCTTAAAGTAAGCTTGTGTTACTGAATGACAATAATAACCAGCAACGAACTGCTGCACACTGTTACATGAATGAAACTTGTATCGATGTTATTGGTTACTTCAAGCTGCCTTGAAGGACAAGCGGAGGAGGAAGATGATGCCGCTCCGTGTCTCTCCTGAGAGCTCATCTTTACAGACTGAGACGATCAAATGTTAATTATTATTTACATATTTAGCAATACAAAGCACGACGTACTGCATTCAAATCACCGTGAGAGCTTTCCAATATGCGTGCCACTGAGTGACGTCTGTACTTCCAGGTTAGAGAGCACCTGTCCATCAAAAGCTCACTATCCAATCAGAGTAGATCACTGTTAAGCCCGCCCCCACGAGAGGTTTGTGTCAAAACACCAAACGAAAAACTGCGAAGCATAAGCGAAATCTGTGGCAATGCATTCAGAATCCATGATTAGCGAAAACGAATTTTTGAAAAACATCAACAAAGATTGAAGCATATTTGAAGAGCCTGTTAAATTTGTGCGACTGAGTTCATTTTTTTAATTTTCATTGTGTTTTCTTCTTTTGTAATTGCATATTGTTGATAGTTTCTGAAAAAGTTACGTTCAATTTTATAAAGTTACGTTCCTTTTTTTTGAAGCAAATATAATTCCATACCTTTTGAGAAGCTTTTCATCTGAAGACAATTTACCACATCCTCTTCTTTCACTCCTTTCAAAAGCATCACTTGGTCAAAACCCCTCACTTGGCTGATGAAATCATCTGTACACAGTAAAATTGTTAAAATACTGCAATAAACAATTATGCAAGTATTAAGAAAAAGTTACAGAGGCAAAGGACTTGCTCATAAGACTCCATTACCATGTGTAGTTCTCAGAGACTGGAGTTTTTGCCTCTAGAATTCATCTATTGTTGCAGTAAATGTGTCTTTTCCCTCTATAATCTTTCTCCAAAGTTCATGACTTCTCTCACAAATGTATTTTATTCTGTGCAGTGCAAGTTCTTGCTTCAAACCAATCAACTATCAATCCACAATTTATAACACAACATTAACAAAACAATGAAATAATGTAAACCACTTTTATAAAACTTGTATGCTTTTATTTAAGAAAATCAGGTGGTGGGTTTTTTACAAATTTAGGATTAAAAATGTTCCAGTCACACTTGCTATAATTGTAATAGTTGTATCAAAAAAACAAAAAAACAAAAAAAAATATATTAGAAGGAATAAACAAGGCTGACATCATCATAAAGTGCTGTATAACACAACATTGCTTCAGTATACACATACTGTACCAGAGGACTTTCTGTCTTTGTTTGGGCGCAAGATGGCCGTCTTCATTCCTCATCCTGAACAAATAATTTCCTTGGTCTTCCTTCTCTTGTGTGAAACAAGATAATCTCTACTTACTCTGTGTGCAATTAATATTGCTCATTAAACATATCATTAAATTCATTTAAAATAAGATTCAGACCAGAGCATTTGATGAGTAAATGTTGATTCAAAAATATTCTATAAAGAAGCTGTATAATTAAATGTTAAATGTATCTATTATTAAAAGCAAGTCATTAATAACAAGCTATATTAATATGAATTCTTTTAAAATTGATTACATGCTTTCAGGACTGTTATCAGTAGTGTAATTGATCTGGTTCTGACAAATTAATCAAAGATATGATATATCACGTGACACATCAGACCAGCATTTCCACTTGTGGAAACATAAATGATGAGGTGCAGAGAGATATTATGTATAGTTGGAACATGAACTGATGGGGCTTATTTGAAGTAATTTATTAAAAAACCAATGGACAATATAAACTTTCTGACTGTGTGGGGCATCTGACTGCTTTCCAAGAAGAGCGCAACTGATTTACCAGTATTTGTGATAGTGTCAGGTGAGATTGTCCTGAGGCTTGTACAATATCATACAAGTGTTAAACTGAATTACTGAATTATTAAGACTTTGATGTGCGACTATGTTTAGGGTTCTTACTAATGGGGCATTTTTAAGACTTTTACCCTGTCCAAATACCCACACTTGCGGTCTTGGCCACTTAAAAGCGTGTGTACGTGACAGTCTGTGCACAAGTCTTAATAATGCCAAAGCGCAGTGCCCTTAACGCACACTAAACCCACACTATCTCCAATACTGCTCCGGAGTGGTATACCAGGCTTAGTGTATCCCATCATGCATCATGTTTTGGAATAAATTGTGAGACTTTTTGCAGAGATCTCATGAGGGGTCACGGAAACCTTTCCAATGTATATGAAATATTAATAATAATAATAAGATATTGAGAATAATTTGGTAGTAAAACAAAGTGTTGAACGGTTTCTTGGTGCAAAGAAAAGTATATTTATTTTGTACATCATTTGCAACTGCTTTTTTATCACTTAATTCGAAGCTCTACAAATTAAATTGTCATCTGTAATAGGGACTATTGAAAAGACATTTAGAAGTTTATTTTAAAATGCAAAGTTGAAAAAAAAAAAGCTTTCTGTCTTCTCTATTTCTGACGGAATACCTTCAGAAATAGAAATGGGGGGGGGGGGGGTAGAAAATAAAATAGAATTATAAACAGAATTTTAACAATGTTATGTGAGAAAAATATTTGAGATATAAACTGATGAGTGAACTGCAAGATGGGAAAAAATATATGTCCTTTATTTATTTATTTACTTTTTTTGGATTTACATGAAAAGGTATTAAAAGCATGGTACAGTAAATGTGATTACTGTGATATCTGTCATATAACAGCACATCAAAACACTACCATTACAGTTGTACAACCATAGTTAGTTTGGTGATTATTGTGCTATTACTATACCATAGCAAAACTACAGTTACTGTGGTAAAAACATGGTAAATATCCCGTTCCTGTGTTTTTACTTCAAATTTCATTTGTTACTATTGTACGTGTCATGGTTACCATGATTTTACTACAAATACAACTTACATCTTTGAACCTGATATGAATATAAAACGAATCCAAGGGCTATGGCATGTCACATGACCAATAGTTAAATCACCCTAGTTAGCAGGTGTGTTCATTTAGTTAAACGCAATGAAACTCAAAGACAGCCTCGGATGACCGATATAATACAGCGAGTAAACATACGGCAGTATTCTGATTAATAAAGAAAACCGAATACATTTTATAACAGGCATTAAAAGAGTGTATTTACGAGCACTCACCCAACCTGTGGCATATGTAAACTGATGGCAAATATCGCGATGTGTGCTGAATGAGACTTCTTGAATGTGATTTCATAGCTATAAACATCTCATGCCCTTCGCGTCTGAGTTGGTAATTATGGCGATGTTTTCTGAATGAGAGTTATTTAGGTTGTTGTGTGTCTTCACAGTGACGCTAGAGGCGCTTGACCATGCTCCAGTTTTTGACGCTTTGGGAGTGAGAATGGGTTGTAAGAAAACGCTTAAACTGCTTACTTAAAGGTGTTAAACTCACCTTTAAATGCAGTTTTACCTGCACTTGAAAGTTGCTTTGGTCAAACTCACCTCTGACTGCCGTTTTACCTGCAGTGTTTTTAGTGTTTTTAAACTCACCGCTGATGAACGCGCTAAACTTTTGCGCAGAGGGCACTTTGATATCAGATTGTGAGGGTTTTTAAACATCAAAAACCAAGTTGGAGGGCCAGATAAAAATGATCTGGGGGCCGCCATTTGACTCGCCCTGGCATAGATCATTTTTTTTGTAGCCTATTCCTTTTTATTTTTATTTATTGTAGTCTCGACCCATTCAAGGCAGACAACGAGTTGTGGTGTGCTGACCCAAGATGTCAAATTTCAACGCTGTTGAGTTCTATAGAAGTCTATCAGACTACCTGCACGTTGAAAAATGACGCCAAAGATATACCCAGTGTGCTAAAAAGGGACGCCAGGGTCCCTTGACCATGCATCAGACATTTAACGAGTAGGGAGTGAGACTGTGTTGATTTCATGGCTCAGGTCTGCTACCGCTCTACAGCCCAGGTCAAAAATGCTATGATCCAGGCCCACGTCACTGTGATGTATACCACCGAATTACTTCGAGTGAGATTCACGAGCAGTAAGCTGGCTTTCTGCACAGCTTCTACCGAGCGACTGTACAAGCTTTTGTGTGTGAGAGTTAAGTGGTTCTAACATTGTCCCCACAAGCAAAACTGCTTAATAAACACAATAAATTATGTGTAATAACATTCTAAGAATGAAAAAAAAAAAAAAAGTATAAGCAAATGCATGATTCTTAAACAAAATAATCAATGTCTCTACTAAATTGTAACTGGACGTTCAACCAAGTGAACATATGTACACTACTTCTGCATGCACAGCCACATAACACTCAGCGATTTCATCTTTATGGTAACACTTTACATTAAGGTTCTCTGTTTATAAAGGTGTTCATAAATTACCAATAACTCATTTACAAATATTTTAAATCATTGATGAGCAGTTATAAATGCATGAATAAAAATTTGCATGCAATACCTGCCAAATAGTGATTATTCACAAATTATAAACGTTAGTAACCTGTGAAAGTGAACCTTAATGTAAAGTGAACAGCCATTTATTAATGAGTTATAAACATTAACTGTGAAAAGGGAGCACCAGTGCAGTAACTTATTTGTGTGGTAACTAATCGATTTAACTAACAAAGCGACTACACATATAAACACTTGAAAAACTCTGCAATGTTTGTAACCTCAATAGCTAACTCGTAAAAATCAGTAAACACTATGTCAGATTAAAATTTCTCTACTGAGCACGTTGGAACAGTCCTAACAGCGTGACTTCTTCTCTTGAAAAGTGGCTTTATATCGGATGCTCACTGGCACCAAGTAACATTTCAGGCTCTGGTGACACGCAGCAGGAAACTACACACAGACTTTGGTGAAGCAGACATGTTATATTTCCAAAAAGTAACAGTGTATTACAAACAATGCAAAAGAAGACAGAAATTTGCACATCAGAAGTTTATATAACAATAAATAATTTACGTGAACTTTCACAGATTTCTAACGTTAATAATCTACATATTATTATAATATGTAATATATAATGTATTTATATGACATTGTCACGTTTAGGTTTGTGTTCAACTGCTTAGAGATTCTTATTTTAATCCATTCTGTTGTATTTTTCATTCTGCATATCTTTTGTGTTTTGTTCCTCCTTCATTTGCTTCTTGTGTAGTATCGCCCTGAGTTTTAGTCTTTGTTTGTCTGGAGTGATCTGCAGCTCCTGGTTATAGTGGCCCAGTAGTGCACAACAAAGCTATAGAGTAACTTCTGGTAAGTGACATAGTAAGAAAATGAAACATGAGTCATGAGATATAGATGAGAAAACCATAAATACATTTCCCTTCAGTCTCACTAAAACTGTCTATTTTTGCTGCGTAATGAAATAAATCAGGAATCTAGTTTTGAGTGAAATAAGTATGAATAAATATATTAATTAAGCCTTTACAATGTGAATTCCAAATAGCTCACTATTTAGTAGGTATTGCATTAAAAATATTATTCATGCATTAACTGCTTAGCAATAATTTATAAAGCTTTTGTAATTTATTATTATTATTATTATTATTATTATTATTGTTGTTGTTGTTGTTGTAGTTGTTGTAAATGTTATTAGTCATTTATGAAAACCTTTATGAACCCTTTACAAAGGGAAGATTAATGTAAATTGTTACCATCTTTATTAATGAGAGACGTGAATTCATTAATTTAGCTAATTTTGACTCAACTTTAACTTGTTTTGCGTTCATAGAAGAGCTGGTCTGGTTAAATATATCATATAGCATAAATGTCAGCTAAAAAGCGGAAGATGAACAGGAAGAGTCTACAAACCACAGTACCTCACACAGGGGCTATATATATTGCTGATTGGTCCATGAGCAGTGTGGGTAAGAGAATAGACCTAAATTAAATACTGTTTGTGTAGAAATTCATATCTTTCCCTGGAGAAGTATCACAATTATTATCCAATGGCAAATTTTTAAACTTTTACAATGAAAAAATTCACAATGCAATGATTTGTATCAGTTGCTGTTAATCAAAATTTTATAATTGTTTAAGACGTTTATTTGGTAACACTTTACAATAAGGTTCCATTTGTTAATAATAAGTATATTAGTTAAAGGGGTCAATATGATGCGATTTCAAGTTTTCCTTTTTCTTTGGAGTGTTACAAGCTCTTGGTGCATAAAGACGATCTGTAAAGTTGCAAAGACTAAAGTCTCAAACCCAAAGAGACATTCTTTATAAAAGTTAAGACTCATCCACGCCCTCCTAAAAGGCCTCGTTCTAACACACCCCCACATGTCTACGTCACGATGTTGGAAGATTTGCATAATGCTGACCAAATGTTCATGCAAAATACTTTGTTTGGCCTTCCAAAAGAGGACACAACTAGAAATCAGTGGTTAAGTTGTATTTACAACACTGCTCCAGAACATTTCAACCCAAATATTCAGATGTGTGCAGCACATTTTATGGAGGACTGTTTCCTGATACTGGGAGAGAAAACTACAATGTCGGCTGTTCTGACTCACAGTCTGTAAGTACGTTTACATATGTAAAGGATTTGCCACTGATAATTCAAAAGTGAGTTTTGAGCAGTGAAGAGCAGCGGTTCTTAATACCCCACTCTGCACATTTTTCTTATGGCTTCAGATGTTTGTTCTATTCAAATGTAAGTGCCCTACGAAGTGGACATCACAGGATATTTCGCCATTATTCCAGGTCGAAGAGAACGTATATGTTCCATTCAAAGTGCATTGAAGTGTGTGAGACGCGAATTTAAATTGTATTTATTTACAGAGGTATATGATGTCATACTTGCCTGTGTGAGAAGACGTTGTGCAGTGCAAATCTGTGAATGAATGTTCCGAAGTGAGGTAAACTTCAACAGATTTCCCCTGATCAGGGAGTAGGGAGCAATGAACACTGTGTAGGGACCATGTCAATGGGAACACAGTTCATGGTTACTTCTAACAAGCTGATTATCTGAAAAAGGTGTGTTAACAGACAGACGTCCGAAATATGCAGAGCTGGGGGGTGCGAGGACTGGAATTGAGAACCGCTAGTGTAGAGTAGCGCTTGTTGTTTGTCATTTCTCCGATCACAAATGCAGACATGGTTTTATGTTTATGTGGTGCGATGCAATGCAACACGTAAAAACACAGTCATTATAATCCATAATTATGTCCCCACTGGATGCAACAAATGGCTCGTTTGTAATGGGTTTTATTGTTTTTGTCTTGTCGTGTTGGTGTTCTGACCGGGACACGCATCACAGTATGACAAGGGGCGTAACATTGCCGTCACACGCTTGAGGCATTCGGCAAATCACAAAGCGATGAGCTTTGTAAAAAAACTATGTGTTTCAGAAAAACAGTAATGTATAGTTTGTGGAATTTTTTTTTTTTTTTTTTAACCTTAAACCACATAAACACATTCCATTACACCAAATACACAAAATAATGTTCTTTTTGGCAACATCATATGACCCCTTTAAAGGGCACCTGTTATGCAAAATCCACTTTTACATGGTATTTGGACATAAATATGTGTTGGCAGTGTATGAACACAAACACCCAACAATGATAAAAATCCACTGTCTCCTTATTTTTAATCCCCATCAAATCATTCTCACTAGGCCCGTTTTGATTCTCTAAGTAATATGACATCACAATGCATAGGGCTGGGCCACGGCAGCTGATTGACAGCCCTGCATTGCCATAGATTCCTCCCTCAGCGGTTGTATGCTGTCCACCATTTTCTCCACTCTCAAGCAACTGTAACGTCAACAACTTCTCGTAAGCAATCCCTGTGTTCTGTGTTTGGATATAAGACTGAACATTAGAGTCTTTATTTTCTACCAACATCTGTGGACGCAGTAAATTACTTTTTTTAAGGTAATGCACCTCAAAATCTACGTATATACATTTATGTCTGCCGCTGTGCAAGTCATTTAACTTCAGACTGCTTTGTGAATGTCATGTCATTATAGTGCTTAGCATTTTAACCATATTTGTGTGCATACGTTATCAAAGTATTTTCATTGATTAAAGCAATTGTGAGATTAGTTTGCGTCATGCTGTTTGTTCGGTAGCGCGGTCACATGGCTCGGTCTATTGAGCCACGCTGAAGAGCGCAAGCTCGGCCCAGCTTAGGGCCAGCACATAACCAGCTAAGGACCAGCACATAACCAGCTAATGACCAGCAGTAACCAGCAAAGAACCAGCAGAAACCAGCAAAGGACCAGCTTAAACCAGCTCAAACCAGCATCCCAGCTTCAAAACATACCTAACTAGCATATGCTGTTTTTTTCAACAGGGAGCTCATTTGCATTTAGAGTAATACTCATTAAAACAATTCTTTTCAGTAACACTTTATTTCGATAGTCCACTTTAGACAATCTACTAACAGTAAGTAACTTTGTAAATGCATGTCGACTAGCAGTCATTAGACTACACTAGAGTACTAGTAGACTGTCTGCTTAATATCTTTTAACACTTTATTTTGATGGGTTACAACATATAACATACTGACTATGAGAAATTTTACAAGTATATGTCAACTTATTTGACTAACTCTAAACTTAACCTAACAGTCTGAGAGCTAGTAGACATGTAGTTGCAAATTAATGAGAATTAGTTGACATGTAGTCACAAAGTTGCTTAATGTGGCTCAGTGGTAGACCATTGTGACAGCAGTGCAAAAGGTCATGGGTTCAATTCCCAGGGAACATGCATGCTGGTAAAAAAATAAAAAAAATGTTATAAAGTCACTTATAGTTAGTAGAATGTCTAAAATGGTCTATTAAGATTGAGTTCGTGTGGCTCAGTGGTAAAGCATTGCATTAGCAGCACAAAAGGTTGTGGGTTCAATTCTCAGGGATCACCACATACTGGTAACAACAGAATGTATATCCTGAATGCACTGTAACTTGCTTTGAATAAAAGTGTAACGCTCTTTAAAATAAAGACACACCCCAAAAATGACATTTTCCAGATGTTAGAATGAATGATCTGAGGTGTATTTTGATCTGAAACTTCACAGACACATTCTGGGGACACCCAAGACCAATATTACGTCTTGTAAAATGGGACAAAATAGGTGCCTTTTAACATAACCTAACAAAGAAATAATATTTCTAAAGCATTTATTAATTTTAGTTAATCTAACACGTACTAATACATTATTAAAATCAAAAGTTCAAAAGTATCTATTAATGTTATTTAATAGACCTGACCTAACATAGACTAACAATGAACAATTTTTACTGTTAACAAAGATAAATATATACTGTAACAAATTATTGTTCATTGTTAGTTAATGTTAGTTAACGCATTAAATATATTTAACAAATGGAAACTTTACCATTTATTTTATATGTTAAGAGATCTCTAAAGTCAAGTAAATATCTTTTCTCTTTATGCAGAGTAAAATGACTAAATTTATACAGCATGATTCAGCGGTTAGTGCTTTGTAATGTCATTCTGGGAATTCTTAACAGAATTTGTTGGTAAAATACTGTATTAGTGTATTACTGTAAAACATCAGTGTATGAGAAATCCACCTAAAGCAGTTTAAAATAATGTCATCCATTATTAATCAAATGTTTTAATGCATTTTACTTTACAAATGTTATTTTGCACATAGAGATACAAGACATACTCTTGTCAGAGACAAGATATGTTAAATAATAATAATAAAAAAACAATTAACATTACATTAAAAACATTAAAATGCATTACAAATGCAGCCAAGCTGGATGATGAGTAAAACAGCATGCATGTTAATTAATATATAAAAGCAAACACACTACGTAAGTGTTAAACCTTTATATTCAACATTGTTAGTCAACACAAGAAACACATCAGTGTGGCTTTCTTTTGATGCATTCTAAAAGGTTATAGAAAGGAAGAAAACATGACCACAGCTGCAAAAGAAGATGATTGGTTAAGAGTGGAAACCAAGTTAAAAGAGAGTCAAATACACACTGTGCAAACAAGTACCATTTGCTGTTTAGTTTAAAATTAGCAATGAGACAAAAAGGATTTGATTGCCATTATTATGATCAGAGGAGTGAAATATGATTCTCAACTTTTCCATCAGTCAGTTCACTGTTGGCCTACTTGTCAGACGGAAAGTAGCAAGCACTTAACAACATTCTTGAGTTCTTTGCACATGCATGACGCATCAGACCACAAATGAGGTCTTTGACATATCTTTTGTCCATCAGCTAACAATATCTCTTAAACTGACGCATCTTTTTTTGTTGTTGTTCTTCACACTTATACTATTTTAAATTCTTCCTGATCTACAGCACTACAGTACTCATGATAATTAATTAAAGAATTGTATTTCTCTCTCGCTGAACTAAGAGGAGCAGGAAAAAAGTTAAAATGATAAACTCAAATACAAAGCAATAAATCATTTAAAAGCTTTGCCAATCCAAATAGAGAGTTATACAATGTAAACTCTATATCACAGGTATTTAGCGGAGTAGCTTGGTGGATTGATAGTCAGGGTTGATGAATGTCCGTACACTGGGCGGGCAGTCCACATTGCTCCGTTTCATCTCTTCATAAACCGAGTCTGAGGGTTGATTTGATGGTCTGTATTTCTTGTGTCCCCAACACCCCTGCACCTGAGGATGACAAAATGAAGTGACTCATTTAAAAATATCAAATTTTCATGAATCTTGCAATGTTCTTGACCTATTCTCCAAATATTTCTTCAGCTTCTAAACTAACTATAAGAAAACAGTGTACCAGTAAACAGATGCGCATTAATGGGGAGAAAATGTGGAGTGATTCTAGGAGCCCTATCACAGAGGAGACTCGGTAGGGACACCAGGGTTTAGAACCACTGAGAAGATTAAAAGGACATTTTATTTGGAAGAGAGACGTGGAGGAACAGGGCACCTGTCAATCTTGTTCACAAGAATTTTGACACTTGCTTGTGGTGCATGACTGCTAGCGGTGCATACTGTGAAATCTGTCAATAAACAATCTGACATAACAGCGATTTTTGTGGTCGAATAATAAAAAACAAACAAAAAAAACAAGTGTTGTTATTTAAAAAGTTGCTGTTTTTATTAATTTTTTTAAATTAATTAAATTGATTTAGCTCCGTGACTTCTGTTTCTCAATTGAAAGCCTATAGAAGTGTTTTGGTTATAGAATGTGAGCTGTGCATTAACGTTCATTAGCTATTGATTATGTCAACCTTTAAGTGGTTCAGCTATTAAAAGACATCTGAGAGCGTAGCGCTTTTTGCATTCTCCGTCAGTGACTGAGAATGCAAAACTATAACTATATATATGTTTAGTTTTTGCTTTTGATTTGTGCTTGTAGGTGATACACACTGATTTTTGGTTATGTATATAGTAGTCAACATTTGAAGTGGATCAAAACCTTTCATCAAAGTTGTCCTAAAACCTAAAACCAAAGTGCGTTCTTGTCTTAGCACAACTTTGATTTACTTTTTTTATCCACTTCAAATGTTGACTACTGTACTTACCTTCAGAACCACAAAGACGAAACCAGTGATGCACAGTAGCGACATGACAGCACACACAATGAGAACGATCTTCACATGAGGATCTTCTGGACACTTTTTATCATCTTCTATTTCATTTGTATCTTTTTTTTTTTCTTCTGTGTTGTCTTCTTTTTTTCCCTCTGATTTTTCTATGATAGAATAGAAATTCAAGGCTAGAGAATTAGAGCTACTGTATCCTCTATGTTGTTTTTCATTCAGTATTAATAAAAGTAAATACTGTACTTCTCAATCTCTTGATTTAAATAGAAGTTTTCCATTTACGTAATAAATGCATGCATTACATTGACCACAATAAACCCATCATGTTTGATAATGAAATTATTTACGTGAAGTGTAAGACACACTTACCTATCCATAACCATGTGATCGTGCTAACTGTAATTTTTTCTTCCAAATTAAATTCACACCAGTAAAGCCCATTGTCTGTGGTATTTAGATTTGAGAAGGTGGCATTAAGGTTGGGAATTTTTCCATCCACACGGATTTTGGGTTTGTACATTGTTGATTTAGGGGTAAAAGTGTCGTCTTTGTAATAGTAGAAGAGCAACTGACTATTTTTACTTGCGTGTTCTTTTTTGTACATGTACACCCCATCTTGAGGGGTTTTATCAGTAGCACACTGGATGATGATTTCATTCCCAGCAGCTCCGGTTAAAGCTATAACTGTAAAAAAAAAAAAAAAAAAAGATGTAAAAAACAAACAAACAAACAAACAACAACAACAACTAATGAGACCTTAAACACTTAAAAACACTGATTAGTTTTAGGCTATAGTGCATCTTAAATAATTTTTGTAGCAACATGTACAGACATGAAAACACACAAATAAAGTATTCTTTACAGCTTTTCATTTACATAAATGTGCTCAATTTTCTTTTCTTAACTAATGCAAAATTTCTACAAAAATATTTTCTACTGCAGAATCTAGCATCAATGAAATAAATTATTTTAATGTTGAAATGGAAAGCAAAATGTATATAAATACACATTTTCATACCTTGCACCATTGGATTTGCCCATGAGCTGCTTCTTAAACAGATATTGATCAATAGAAAACTGTATCTCACAACACACACCATCTTCACAGCTCTGCGTGACTATGACTAGCTTCTGCTGAACAACATCTGGTGGAAGTGGTGGTCGCATGCAAATCTTATCAGAAAATTTTTTTCTCAAGGAAGTTGAGAACCAAGTGGTTTTCAGTTGTAATTGCAGTATGTTAGCTCAGAATATAGATATATAATGTACAATAAATATTATCACTTGACAACTCACTAAACAGTTTGTAACACCGTGACACAAGTAGCCTAAGCCTAAACAAGTCATTAATGACAACATGATTTTCAGGACATTTAAATGCTTTTTACAGTCTAATCCTGAATGTTTAAACTTTTTATGTCATTGTTTTGTTGTGTTTGATTTACATGCTTTGGATTTTCTTAAGTGTGAACCATTAAAGATTTTTGGAACCTTATCTTCGTGTGCTTTTAACAACCAAGCTGTGAAAATTATAGTATTTAGACATTGACCATATATATATATATTTTAAATGCTCTTAAAGGGGACATAACACACACAGTTTTGGCCAACTACATGTAAATCTGGAGTACCTATATAGCAGTATTGCATCCTTCATATCTCCGAACGACTTCTGTAACTGAATGAATCACACTGATGGACGTGCTGTTGCTCTCACTTTGGTTGATGTGTGTATGCGCTCTTTTGAGTAAAGTGCTTATAAAAGGAATTCTTCCATGCTCGAAAAAAAAAAAAAAAAAAAACTTTCAGAAACGTATTCGAACCCGGAAGGAGTGTATTTAGCACACTCCTACCACACTTTGGTCATGATTAGCACGAGAATCCAACTCTTTAACAGTGTAAATAACTCATGAAATACTGTATGCATGAAATAGCTTTAGCCAATCCCCACCCCTTAAATGTTTTAACCAGTGGTGTAGTGCAGTGTATACACAGGTATATGGCTTATACCCACTTCCTTATCAGTCAGCTATGTGTATACCCACTTCAAAATCCACTCTGATGCACATCATTCATTAGTGTCCTGCATTATTAGCCAAATCATGAAAGTCCAGCACATGAGTAGCCAATACAATCACTTGTGAATACATTTAAATATTCCCTAAAAACATCTACAAACACAAACACTCTTGTGCAGTATTTGTTGCATTCATACTCTAAGTCGGAGGGTGATCTTGTGCAGAAAGTCCAAAACTGACTTGGTAGAAGTAATAACTTATGACGTTCCAGTAAATCCCTAATATGGATAAAAGGCATCCAGTTACCGCTGAAGCCAAAGCTTTTTCTACTGCACTGATTGTCAAAGTGTGGTACATGCAACATTTAAATTAATGTTAAAACACTTTCAAAAAGTTTGCAAGGTGGCTAAATGATGAAAAGGTGGTAAAAAATGTGTTTTTGTGTTTTATATGTGGAGAGAGGTGTGTGTATGGGGGGGAGTGTTTTTAGAGTGTGAGATGTGGAGGGGAAGAGTGTGAAGAGAGCAGGTGTTATAAATATGATTACTTTGGTAGCGCCGGTGAAGTCCCCATAGCAAAATCAATGGAAAGTAAACAAAAATTGATCTGAGGCTTTATCTCCGAAACGGTTTGCCATATTGAGACCAAACTTGGTGTGTGGTATACCAAGACCTGAGACTACCTGCAGTGTTTTTGGCGCTATGCCACCTAGTGGTCAAGAGATATGAGAAATGCATATTTTTGCTTATAACTTCTGAATGGTTAGGCCAAAAAAGAACAAAAACCAAAAAAATGTATCAATATCCAATATCTTAGAAACCATTACTCCGATCCACACTAGCCACCATAGGAAATTCGTAAACATAGTGTCCTGGCTATAAGTAAATGCTCAACTGCCAAAATTTTGATAGTAAATGGCAAAAAAAAAAAAAAAAATCAGTTATTTTTTTTTCTGTTCTCATATTAAAAAATATCTATAACTCCAAAATAAAATGAGATATTTTCACATATTTGGCACACATATATATGGGCACACTCTATGGACATATAAAAAAATTGGTGGGATTGTGCCTCTTGGTGGCGCTATAATTGAACAAAACATGAAATTGCCATTGACTACAATTGAGTATTATAATATAAAATGCTATATTTTACGAATGCCCTGACCTCAAGACAATGACCTAAAAGTACTCAAAAAGTTTTAATTTATAATGAAATTTCAAATAATTGCTAATAGCTTTCTGTGAATTTTGCCTATTGTAATGAGACTGGTATTAATAGATTCATTAGGTCATGGTGAGAACAGTGATACCAATGTTGCCAGTCAGCCAAACTTCCTGTCCGCCATTTAGATTTTCCTTAAAAACCTGCTTTTTCGAACTCCTCATAGACCATTGGTCCGATTTTCACCAAATTTGATTCATATCATCTTCAGACCATGCTGACAAAAAGCTATGGATTTTGTGTTGATAGACAAAACCATTTTTGTGTGGGCATAAATTAAGAGTATAACCAATTATAATGGAGGATATATTTTAATGTTTTTGACAGGTTTTTTCCATTAAGATGAATGGGTATCTGAATGAATAGCACTTTCTAGTTTAGAGAGGTCCTCCCTCAGGGTTTGGATTTGTGGAAATTACCATTTATTGTAATATACTTAAAGCAGTCCCCATATAAACATTCTGATTAAAAAAAAAAAAAGTTTATAATAATTGTATCTGTTGCACAATTTATTACCACTATAAAAAACTATCAAAAACTCAATGTAGTACCCAGATGTATTTTCTGGATTCTGGCAACTTTTTTAATGTCACAGAAACAGAAGTGTGGAATCTCTGTGTATGCCTGCTGTTGCAGTTTTTCTGCTGCTCGATCTGCTCATGTGCTGCGGACATAGAATGTATTTTTAAAAGTTTATGTTAGTGTGAAGTTGACAGTTTTGATGTCATACAGGAAATGAGGTTGTATCTTGGCAACGCTTTTGCCAAAGAGAGCTACCATCCTAGGCTGCGTTCAACTCCAGTTTTAGACATGCACTCGCAAACTTCCCTACGCACTTCCCCTCGGGGGAATCCCTGCCGGCATTTTGAAGTGTGTTCCACTTCGTGAAGTGGAAGAGGGAAGTTTATATAGACAGACCCTCGCTCCCTCGATTTTGACCGTCTACTTCATATGTACACTTCAGGCCACTCCACAGATCACAATGCAACACGATTGTGACATCATTGCAGATCACGTTTAATTTATCCCCACCCCAAACAATGTTATAATATATAAATTATTATTATTATTATTATTATTTTTTTACATTTATAACAGCCCAATGATACCTACATACATATAGAATGCTGCTCCAAACAAATTCGTAAAGGGAAAAATGTAAACAACGATCCAACTGAATAGCTGATTCTAAAGTGATCAAGGGCTTAGGACGTTCCAGTTCAGCCCATCGCAAGGGTTCTGCCAGAAGTGGGCACTCATGAAATGTAATCAATTACGTACATCCAAGTAAATGAGACAGAGGGAAGTTTGCGAGTGAAGGGCATAAAAAAATGGACTGGAATGCAGCCCTGCAGACTTAGTTCCAACCCTGTTCCAACACACCTGTCTGTAATTATCAAGTAGCCCTCAACACCTTGA
Organism: Cyprinus carpio; assembly: GCF_018340385.1. Taxonomy (NCBI): domain Eukaryota; kingdom Metazoa; phylum Chordata; class Actinopteri; order Cypriniformes; family Cyprinidae; genus Cyprinus; species Cyprinus carpio. Next base: position 11,435,885 of record NC_056602.1, read on the forward strand.
TTAGCTGGTTCAGTTGTGTTTGATTTGGGTTGGAGCTGAAATGTGTAGGATGGTAGCTCTCCAGGAGCAGGGTTGGAGACCACTGGTCTAAATGCTAAATGCTAACTGGTCTTAATCTCTATAAAGTATGTTGAAAGTATGACGTACTGGTCAGCCTTAGATAATCAAGTAAATTATTAAATATAACTAAAAATGTGTAATAGAATCACAATGACTGAATGACTGACTGACTGACTGACTGACTGACTGACTGACTGAATGAATGACATCTTTCATCTGCTCTGAAGTTAAACATTCTTTAAACCAACTACAAGACACCTTTTGCTTTATGGCAAACTGTTTAAACATACAAGTCATACTAGTATCTATTTTCATGCTACTAGTACTTATTTTTTTAGATACTAGTATCTTTTCTATTAAGTTCTAGTACTTATTCATAACATAACAATTAAAAAAGCAGATCTGACTAGTAAGATAAGAATTGTTACTAGTATTAATTATGAAAGATACTAGTGTCTAATAAAAAAGTACTAGTACCTAATGAATAACTACTAGTATCTACTAAATATTTATCTCATGAATTAGTACCAGTATCTAATAAATAAGTAGGCTACTAGTATCTAATAAATGCTTACTAGGGCTGCCCCCTAATAGTCAACTAACCATTAGTCGACCAAAAAATATTAGTTGCAAAAACCGCTAGTGTGCAGTGTCGACGGGCATATTGCTTGTGTAACCCGTAGACCATGGCAAAAGCTGAAGAAGAAGCAACTTGTCGGAGAAGCATCAGCCGTGACGGCGGCAAATTAATATCAAATAACAGATAATTTATTTAAAACTACAAAAAAGAAACGACAACGGAGCAGCAGAAGATTCATTGAAAGGAGGCATTCTTTCAATCTCCACAAGGACTTGTACCATGGCAGAAAAACTTTTTGTAGTAGAAAACAAAATGATGTAATGATAAATTTTACAATAAATGATAAGACACTTGTTCTTTGCTTTGTTTTATTTTGTAACATTAAAATATATTAAAGTGCAAAACACACACACAAATCTCAAATACATACGGTGGGAGGTTGTGACGAGTGGGGCGGGGCCAAGAGCCGTGGGAACGGAGCGAGGCCTGTGGAGTGATTGGGAAATGAGCGACACCTGCTCCACTCACCGGTCTCGAGTCCCACGGAGGTGATTTGAAGGGTGGAATTGTTTAGATATGAAAATGGAGTTGTAGAGAGGCCCAGGCCTGGTGTCGCTCATTTCCCAATCACTCCACCGGCCTCGCTCCGTTCCCACAGCTCTCGGCCCTGCCCCACTCGTCACAGAGGGGTACTAGCAGACCAATCACAGCGCTTGCAGTCAGCATAGATTTGATGCGCTGTGATATTCTTGGAGAGGTGCACGTCAGGCTACGACGCAGCCTGCACTTACTACGCACAACCAGTATAAATGATGCAGAAGTATAAATCAGATTTTAACCTTTTCAGCGGTGAGTTTAAAATATTCCAGCGGTCCCCCCAGAGTGAGTTTTTTTAGACGACCGTTATTTTAGAACGTTTCCCCTTACTGTTTCCATGGCAATGCGTCATGCTTGTCATGTGACACACCGTGGCCACAATAACACTGTATGACAGATGGATCGCTTTTATTTCGTTTTTTTTTTTTATTTTTTATTCAAGATATTCATAAACTTGCTTACCATTTCATGAACAATCTGATATTCCGATTCACAAATATGTTTAAATGAATCTGTTTTGTCGTTTAAAAACCTTTCTAAATGATCTTGATTGTGATCTGTAATGTGAGATGGGCGCCGCCATGTTTGTTCGCGCTGCAGTTCAGAGAGTCCTGTCAGTCGGATTTACAGCACATGAGTTCATCAATTTCTCCCGAAATACAGGTAATAAGGTGGCCGGTGAACTGGGTGAAGAATAGAGTGAACTTTATAGTAACTTACACTATGTGTATCTGATATGAATATAAAACGTCTGCAAATTAAATTTGAATGGATTATTATTGTTGCTTCCATAGACATATGCATTCCATAGAATGTTTCCTAAATGTATTGTTTTACTAGTATTTATGTGTATTTAAATGTCTGAAACCTAAAATATGCATTATGTGGTTAAGAACACTGCATAGTTGTGATAATATGACAAGAGCAGTGCACGTTTCTCTCTGGCTCAGCGCCAGCCAACGTGCGAAAACGCAGTTTGAATTTGGCAGTTATGCGACGTCACCGAACGTTCTAAATCCCATATGTGGGACCATACGCCCAGGGGCACGGAAATAAGAATCCCATATGTGGGACCGTACCGCTCAAAAGGTTAACAGATCATTAATGGCTGGTGTATGTCGTAATTTAGGCTAGTTAAATTAGGCAGGACATCCAAACACTCGTGCTCGCCTATCATGATCGACCTCAAATATGGCTTATCATCTGAAAAGTATTAGCAACTTAACATGGCCGTTCAATCAAATGTTAACCCAGAAAAATGTGTGCTGTTTAACATCGTGTCTACACCGGACGCGAGCGGTGTCGCGTCTGGTGTAGACACGATGTGTGTGTATGCGCGGGGAGTGGAAGCTGAACAGTAGTTCACTGTAGGACAGATAAAGGTGCTGGTTCGGTCACTTGCTCTTAAAATACTCCATAATTTTTTTGTCATATAGATAAGAGTAATAAAAGATGCTAAGTTTATTTGTGTGCACTCACAATAACAACAAAACACACTTTTGTAAAATAATGAAAGCAAATAGGATGTGCTTTCTGCCGTCTGTCTCTGTGGACTTGAGCGCGAAACTCTGTGTATATCTTTGCCTTACAGACATTAAAAATATATCTAGCGAAATGTCTACTATCAAATAAATCAATTCAAATGGAAAACAAATGTTCTTAGATTATGTAATCCGTATGAAACATGCATACAGGCACATTACTACTGCAGAGATGACGGGTCAGTGTGGCCGACTTCATCTCTTAAACCAAAAACAAAGAAAGCAGTTTATCAATGAATTATTAAAATGTTAATGCAGCCTCCTTACTGTTTTTCTCTGACACATTCATAATCATTACTTCTACTGGGATGCTGTGGCAAGCTTTATGTGTGCACTTGAGCGCTTATTAGGCTATGTATGCAATTAAAGGGTCGGTATTATGATTTAAATGGTTTATTAATAAATGTGCGATTAGTTGACTAATGCTTCAAATGAACGACTACTAGTCAACCAGAAAAATCTTTAGTTGGGGACAGCCCTTATGCTTACTAGTAATATTTAAATAGATACTAGTCACTATTGAAATAATTACTAGTCAGAAATTAAAAGATGATATCAAAAACAGAATAACTACCACTACCTGTTCATTTGGAGATAACCTCATAAAGAACTAGTGAGAATGTATTTGGAGATATCTTCATTCAAACAGATCATTACATAAACATGAGTACCTCTCCACCATCCAATCAGAGTCCACATGGTAATACATTAATATGCTGAATTAATTTGATTGTTAAGTAGGGCTAACTGGCTATCTATGTTAGCCTATCTTGCTAATTGGTTACTATGAAAACACATGGAAAGATTACAAACCTGTTGTCCAACAAAAGTGTAATGACATGTTTTACGCCAAACACAATGACTTTACCAATCAGCCATACTGTGCATTGCAATTTCTCCCATTCTTAGAATGGGCAGACAGAAGGTTCAGATGAGCTGTATGACTCAAGCAGAAATGGGAGAATCCATATATCCTCCATTTCTAAACGGTCATGAAGTTCTGAGTCTAGTGCAGGAGTTTTCAAACTGGGGTCCGTGGACCCTTGGGGGTCTGTGACACAAAGCCAGGGGGTCGGCAAAATAATTTGCTATACTGTATTTTTCAAACTGCAACTTGAGTTTTTTTATCTTCTGAAACGTGCTATGATTTATGTTCCAAAGTGACTTATATAATGCATTAATGTCAAATAAGCAAAGCATAAACACTTAAAAGCGGGAACTTCAAGGTTTATATTACACTTTTATGCATATGTGTGAAGGATGCTGTAGATATTCAGACAATCTGAGAAGTACAAAGCAAGGTGGGTGCAAAAAATTTGCATGTTATTTTTTTATAAAACACATTTTCACCGCTGTTTACACAAGTAAATGAAAACCGGGCTAAGCTATCAACAAATGCTTAAAATATTTAATCATTCTCATTACTCAGTAATTCATTATACTGGGTGTTAGTTTTTTCTAGAGTAGGCTGTACTCCATTCTATGGTGCATTTGATGAATTCACTACACAAAATTTATCTTGCAAAGTGAAATGCATGCAGTTACCAACCAAATATTACACACATTCTTTCTATCTATCAGGGTTGCGCTTCAATAAATACAATTATTTAATAAATACCTGTTTACAAAAAGCACTTATTCACACGTACACAGGACAAAGTTTGAGTTACACGTAATATCTGAGGGATTGCAGAGCCATGATCACTTTATATATAATGGACCCTGTTTACAAAAAGCACTTATTCACATGTAAACTTACACGTAATATCTGAGGGATTGATGTGTGAGGGATTGCAGAGCTATGATCACTTTATATATAATAGAGAGCAAGCCCGCTGTAAGCCGAGAGATTTGTGCTGGTGCCCTCTCGTATTACAGTAATGCACTCTTGACATTTGCCATTAAAATAATGCCAAAAACTGCCTCAAATGGACTGTAAATACGAGAATAAAGTCGTAAAGGCTGCAAAACATTTCTTATTGGTTAAAATGAATGAAGACTATCTTGTGTTTTTCACGAGCACCCATGGGGTGCCTATGGCATTTAAAATAAATGTTGTTTGTAATGATTGGCACTATAATATATTTTTTTTTTTATCTACATATATATTAATTTATTTTTGTTCTGTTATGAATGCCACAAATTTTAAACGATTTGGAGTGAGGGGAAGTAAAATTCATGTTAGTGTTTAAAATGAGTGTTTAAAACCCATCGACTTCCAGCAGGAAAAAAAAAGACTAAAAGTCAATGGGTACGGTCAACTGTCTGGTTACCAACATTTTTCAACACACGTTATTTTGTGTTCAGCAGAAGAAACAAACTCATACAGGTTTGGAACAACTTGAACCATTTTTGGGTGAACTATCCCTTTAATATATTCTTAAAATAGAACCATATAAGTACATTTAGAAGTGCTTTAGAATAGCTTACAAGTAATGCCCTAAACTGAGCCATGTTTTTATAAAAAAAAAATAATAATTAACAAATAACAAAAAAACCCCGGTTCATGGAAAATGTTTTTGCCAGCTTAGAGTTATAGGTAATTACCCTTTCACCAATGTAAAGGGAACAAATCAACTACAGATTCGAACAACTACACACTAGACATATGACTGAACAAATGGATAGTCTTAGAATAAGAACACATGAAACATCCAACTAAAACAGAGACATTCTTTCAAACAAATGCTCATTCAAGCATTACTGCAAGTTCACTGTAGTCTCCTGAAAAGACTTTGAACTTTTGATGACATCTTGTGCTGATCGAGCTGCAAGAGAACTTTCTGGAATACCTCGAATGTAAACCGAAGTGGTTTTGGATAAGCCAGATTGATGTATATCATCCTGAGAAGCAAGGCACAAGCTGATGTGAACGAAGGCAGCTCATTCAGAACTTTAACACCCTCGATGACGACACTTATGTCAGCCGGTGGTTCGTGATGTTCTACCCCCTCCTTCCAAATAACATACACCGCCATGGTGAGCTGCTCCAGCTCACGCTTGCAATCATCTTGCTGGTTCTCCTGTAGTGTACATAATTATTATTATTTTTTTTTTACAGTTTTCGTTCATAACTAGAAAACACATTTTGTACTTTCTGAAAAATAATATCAAAATAGAATATACGGACTTTCAACTCACAAGGTACTCCTTGATAAGATCTTGAGGATTTTCCCCCAGGAAAACAATGAGGGCCTTCAGGACACTTTCTTTTCACATGAATGTTTTCAGTCTGTGATAAAGCAATCGATAAAAAAAAATATTTTTCTTATTTTAAAAATTCTGAGTAATCTGTAATAGAGAATCAGATTTCGCCAAGGATAGCACAGGACAAGACAATATATACATTTACATAAAAGTTTGTATTAAATGACTGCCCAAAGTATTACTGTATATCACAGAAGTATACAAAAGTTCATTATTCAGATTCAAACGCTGATCTGTACAGGTCCTTCTCAAATAATTAGCATATTGTGAAAAAGTTCATTATTTTCCATAATGTAATGATAAAAATTAAACTTTCATATATTTTAGATTCATTGCACACCAACTGAAATATTTCAGGTCTTTTATTGTTTTTAATACTGATGATTTTGGCATACAGCTCATGAAAACCCAAAATTCCTATTTTAAAAAATTATCATATTTCATCCGACCAATAAAAGAAAAGTGTTTTTAATACAAAAAAGTCAACATTCAAATAATTATGTTCAGTTATGCACCCAATACTTGGTCGGGAATCCTTTTGCAGAAATGACTGCTTCAGTGCGGCGTGGCATGGAGGCAATCAGCCTGTGGCACTGCTAAGGTGTTATGGAGGGCCAGGATGCTTCGATAGCGGCCTTAAGCTCATCCAGAGTGTTGGGTCTTGCGTCTCTCAACTTTCTCTTCACAATATCCCACAGATTCTTTATGGGGTTCAGGTCAGGAGAGTTGGCAGGCCAATTGAGCACAGTAATACCATGGTCAGTAAACCATTTACCAGTGGTTTTGGCACTGTGAGCAGGTGCCAGGTCTTCATCTCCATAAAGCTTTTCAGCAGATGGAAGCATGAAGTGCTCCAAAATCTCCTGATAGCTAGCTGCATTGACCCTGCCCTTGATAAAACACAGTGGACCAACACCAGCAGCTGACATGGCACCCCAGACCATCACTGACTGTGGGTACTTGACACTGGACTTCAGGCATTTTGGCATTTCCTTCTCCCCAGTCTTCCTCCAGACTCTGGCACCTTGATTTCTGAATGACATGCAAAATTTGCTTTCATCCGAAAAAAGTACTTTGGACCACTGAGCAACAGTGTTTCTGGTTCAAAAGCACACGCCTGTGCACGGTGGCTCTGGATGTTTCTACTCCAGACTCAGTCCACTGCTTCCGCAGGTCCCCCAAGGTCTGGAATCGGTCCTTCTCCCACAATCTTCCTCAGGGTCTGGTCACCTCTTCTCGTTGTGCAGCGTTTTTTGCCACACTTTTTTCTTCCCCACAGACTTCCCACTGAGGTGCCTTGATACAGCACTCTGGGAACAGCCTATTCGTTCAGAAATTTCTTTCTGTGTCTTACCCTCTCGCTTGAGGGTGTCAATGATGGCCTTCTGGACAGCAGTCAGGTCGGCAGTCTTACTCATGATTGCGGTTTTGAGTAATGAACCAGGCTGGGAGTTTTTTAAAAGCCTCAGGAATCTTTTGCAGGTGTTTAGAGTTAATTAGTTGATTCAGATGATTAGGTTAATAGCTCGTTTAGAGAACCTTTTCATGATATGCTATTTTTTTGAGATAGGAATTTTGGGTTTTCATGAGCTGTATGCCAAAATCATCAGTATTAAAACAATAAAAGACCTGAAATATTTCAGTTGGTGTGCAGTGAATCTAAAATATATGAAAGTTTAATTTTTATCATTACATTATGGAAAATAATGAACTTTTTCACAATATGCTAATTTTTTGAGAAGGACCTGTATATGCTGATGTCTATGTTACCATTCAAAATAGAAGTAATCACCTTTTGAAAGTAACTGTGTGGTTCAAATAACAACTATATTGCATTGACTAAAGTGGTTCGGCACAGAGCTTCTGGATTCCACGTCAGAATGCCGGCTCATTATTGGCAAGCTCCTGCGTCAGCATCATACATATGCGTCGTATTGCTCACGTGTACAGCGTCTGCCAATTCACCTTATTCCGCCCCGCCCACTTTTAATAATTCGCTTTTCCGCATTTTGTCTTCCGACAAACCGCTCGGTGTGGGTTCTGGTCAGTAAGCAGGGGTCGGTGGAGACTACTGGATGTTCGTGCATCGCCGGTTTGGGAAGGCAGCCTCGATATTATGGAAGCTAAGACTATCACACACATCATCATTATTTATCATTCATGATAATATCTTGCAGCGATTGTGTTGTTAACATACACTATTTATAAATGTATAAAAGTATATTAACGTGTTTGTGACATACACAACTGCTGACCTGATGACCATCATCAGACTAAGTAGACTAGCAGATTTTCTTTTACAGTTAATATGAGCCAAAAACTTATAAAAGATTAAATACAAAATTAATAGTTATTAAGATTGATGTGGTTTGGAATTGGTAAAATATACTTGGGGAAAAAAATATGATCAGAAAATCAACTCGCATAGTAATTCTGCACATTGTATATGCAAAGTGTAAGGTAAAGGTAAGTTTTGGCAGGTGTACATTAAGTGTAACATTAAGTCTAAATAAATGAATAAGGTAGGTAAACATCAAGTGTAATAATAATGAATTTAATTGATTCTGAAATAAGACAACTGTGAAAGCTTTGAAATTTCTTTCAAGTTTGCCATGTTCTGTACAGGGCTGAGGGCCTGTAAGCTGCTCATCTGGGTTCCATCACAGCAAGTTCTGCTTCATGTCCCATACAATGAGCAATTCTGTGCCAAGACTGCAGCTAGACTAAAAACCTTTTATTTTAAGTATATGCTTCCTTGTGTCAGATGAGTTTCAGGCAGGCTTACCTGCTGCTTTCCACAATATACTTGCAGCTTTGTAAATAAGCAGGAATGAGAATAATTAGGGTTAAGGATAGGATATTAGGTAATTGGGGTGGGATGTAGAGGGGTGTGGGTGAAGACTGGAACTATTTTAATTAAGTTGTTTTAAATCAGTTGTGTTAAACAAGAGACAGACTTTGATTTGTGTTTTAGAAAATGTATAATTTATTATAAGTTGTATAAAATCATTTGTGATTTGTTGATTAGTGTTTGTTGTTTTCAGGAAGCAAGAGACAACTTCTACTGACCATCCTGTAAAATTTCACCATTTAATTTCCATTATGTAATAAACCAAGATGGAATTAACTTGCAAACTTGACATGACTTATTCCTTCAAATTAGAGATTAAAGATAAAAAAATATCAAATTAAAAAAAAAAACTATTCACAGCAGGTAATGTCAGGTGACATTGTAAAGGTTCATAAAAAAAAAACTATTACAGCAGGTAACTTCTGGTGACTTTCAGCAAGATCAGGGCCATATGGATCTGATCACCCTCACGGCTGTCCACTGCATCACTGGTGGTCATCCATACATCTGTGGATATAATTAAACATTTTTACATAAGCACCTAAAATACATCATGTGAATAAATATATGATGGGACCCATACTTAGAACAGTGTGTGTGTGTGTGTGTGTGTGTGTGTGTGTGTGTGTGTGTGTGTGAGAGAGAGAGAGATGCATTAAAAACAAAACTGTATACACACTAACTGTATTGTTAAAACATAGGTCAATAACTGAATGAGAAATGTAACTAGCTGGCCTGCTATCATCTGCAATCTCTATAATTTGCACGAATAATGTGAGCTATTGTAATGTACCACAATATCTTGTACTACCATGAATATGAAATAAATAGGTGGACAATGGTAATCATGGAAAATTCATTGTACTTCGTTAACTGCTCATTACTGATCTTAAATGTATGCATAGAACGGACTTCATAAATCTAACGCTAGGTGAACAAGCACATAGCTAGTTAAGTTAAGGTTAGCTTACCCGAATCTGACAACCTTTTCAGCACCCAGCGTGACTTCTTTACCGGAACATCGTAGCCGAGCCATTTCTCGGGGCAAGGAGACCATTTCTGAATTACCAGCCATGCCTGTCATGGTTACTGAACTGTCGTCCTGTTTCAACCCAGCCGCAAAGGCTGTTGATGAACTCTCATCATGTCCTGAACCGGCCACAATGGTCGTCTGTGAACCCTTATCCTATCTGAACCCAGCCACAGAGACTGTCTGTGAACTTTCGTCCAGTCCTGTCACGGCTATGGAGGCCATCACTGAACTCTCTGCCTCCTCTATCATGGTTATGGAGGCCGTCACTGAACTCTCTGCCTGTCCTGTCATGGCTACAGAGGCTGCTTATGAACTGTTTTGAACCAGCCACGGAGGCTGAGTGTGAACTGTCTGTTTGTCTTGTTTCAGCTGAGTCTGACTGTGAATTGTCTACCTGTTTAATGTTACTTACTGCAATATCCACCAGTCCAGTTTCAGTCAATGCACCCGGTTTTGATCTGTCCGCTGGTCCACTACTCCCAAGTGTGTTTAATTCTGAATTATCTGTATGTCCTGTTCCAGTCCATGAGTCTAATATCGAACTGTCTGTCTGTCTGTCCAACCACTCTCCAGGAAGCCAATACCGAGTTTGTTGCCCTGTCTATCACAACCCAAAAACCCACCATTGAACCCTTAAACCCACAGTCTGTCCACTTCCATGTGGACCTGGCCCTCCATCCCTCCCCCTATTCCGCCTCTGCTCCACCGCCCTCCTGAATTGTAAAGTGTTCGGAGCGTATGGAAGCCGCTCCTTGGAGGGGGGCAATGTCATGAATCCTGTCCATGGACTTCCGTCCGATCGCCACCAGAGGTCACTCATCCATCATATGGACTCTTGCACGACACTAACTGTTACACTACACCCTGGACTACATTTCCCATCATCCATTACACTGATTGCACACAGATGTCACCAATCTCCAGCTCAACTGAAAGCGATTACACCCACTATATAACACACACTCAGATCCTGATCAAGTCGCCGAGTATTGTATGCGCATATCGCTAATTGTGATAGCTACATTACATTACATTTACATTTAATCATTTAGCAGACGCTTTTATCCGAAACGACTTATGATGAGACCAAATGAGAACAATAGAAACAATCAGATCAACAAGAGAACAACAATGGTATACAAGTGCCATGACAAGTCTCAGTTAGTCTAGGACAGAACACGTACCCAGGTTTTTTTTTTTTTTTTTTTTTTTAAGAATATGATAGACAAGGAAAAAAAAAAGGCAAGTACTAGTATTAGTTGGTTAAGTGCTGGCGAAAAAGATGAGTCTTTAGATGTTTTTTGAAAATGAGTTAAGAATCAGCTGTTTGAATTGAGATCGGGAGGTCATTCCACCAGCTGGGCGCAGTCCAGGAAAAGGTCCGTGAGAGTGATTTTGAACCTCTTTGAGATGGCACCACAAGGTGTCGTTCACTTGCAGAGCAAAAACTTCTGGAGGGCACAAAAGATTGAACTAATGAGCTTAGGTATGTTGGCGCTGTGCCAGTGGTCGTCTTGTAGGCAAGCATCAGTACCTTGAATTTAATGCGAGCAGCTACTGGTAGCCAGTGTAACCTGATGAGTAGAGGAGTAACATGAGCTGTTTTTGGCTCATTGAAGACAACCCTCGCTGCTGCATTCTGGATCAGTTGAGCATTACAATAGTCCAGTCTAGAGAGAACAAGAGCTTGGACAAGAAGATGGGTGGCTTGCTCTGACAGGAAGGGTCTAATCTTCCTAATGTTGTATAAGGCAAATCTGCAGGACCGGGTCACTGTAGCAATATGGTCTGTGAAGCTTAACTGATGATCCATCACAACTCCTAGGAAGGAGTAATGGTTGACGAACCCAGCTGTATAGAGAAGTTGTGATGAAACGATGGGTTAGCTGGAACCACCAGCAGTTCAGTCTTAGTAAGGTTGAGCTGAAGGTGATGGTCACTCAGACAGGCTGAAATGTGAGCAACTACCGTCGGGTCATCTGGTTGGAATGAGAAGTAGTCTTGAGTGTCATCAGCGTAGCAGTGATAGGAAAAGCCATGCTTCTGAATGACAGATCCTAGTGACGTCATGTACATGGAGAAGAGAAGTGGTCCAAGTACTGAGCCTTGAGGAACCCCGGTAGCAAGTTGTTGTGACTTAGAAACTTCACCCCTCCAAGACACCCTGAAGGATCTATCAGAAAGGTAGGACTTAAACCGCTGGAGTGCGGTTCCAGAGATGCCCACCTTTCTGAGGGTGGACAGGAGAATCTGGTGATTAACGGTGTCAAAAGCAGCAGACAGGTCCAGCAAAATGAGTACTAAGGATTTTGAAGCTGCTCTTGCCAGTCGCAGGGCTTCAGTAACCGAGAGCAGGGCAGTGTCAGTTGAATGGCCGCTTTTGAAGCCAGATTGGTTGCTGTCCAGGAGGTTGTTCTGTACAAGAAACATAGAGAGCTGGTTGAACACTGCTCGTTCAAGTGTCTTTGCAATGAATGGAAGAAGGGATGTAGTTTTCTAGTAGTGCTTGATTTAGAGTTTGTTTCTTCAGCAGTGGGCTTACCCGAGCCTGCTTAAATGTTGAGGGAAATGTTCCACAGTGAAGAGAGGAGTTGATAATGTGAGTAAGTGAAGGTATGACTGAAGAAGAAATCACTTGAAGGAGGTGAGTGGGGATCGGATCAAGTGGACAAGTAGTAGGATGACTGGACAGGATAAGTTTGGAAATGTCCGTCTTTGAGAGTGGAGAGAAGGAGGAGAGAGAGTGTGCATTAGTCGTTGTGAAGTTATCCTCAATCTGCAGTGTGGAGAATTGGTCACTGATGGTTCTTGTCTTATTTGTGAAGAAAACTGCGTCAGCTGTAAGAGTCGATGGAGGAGGAGGTGGAGGTGGATTAAGAAGAGAAAGTTTTGAAGAGTGCTGGTGCGTGCTGGTCTAGACGACAGTGGGCAAAAGTTGTCCAAGCAAGAGGTTAGAGTGGAGCATAAAGTGTCCGTAGCACTGTTCGTGTCCAGAGCTGAAAACTGAGAGGTAGGAAGTGAGGATGAAACCACAGAGGATAGGCGAGATGGAGAGAGTGAGCGTAGGTTCCATCGAAAGGTGACCTGCATTGGAGCGTGTGCCGCTTCAGGAGTAAGTGCTAGGTTAGCAGTGATGAGGAAGTGGTCTGAGGTGTGCAGTGGAGCAACTAAAGAGTTGTCCACAGAGCAACAGCGTGTGTAGATGAGGTCCAGTTGGTTGCCTGATTTGTGAGTTGCTGTAGTAGACACTCGCTTGAGGTCAAATGAGGTGAGCAGAGTGTTGAAGTCAGCAGCCTGGGGTTTATCTAGGTGGATGTTGAAGTCACCAAGCAGTACCAGAGGAGTACCATCTTCAGGATAGTTTGATAGCAGCATGTCCAACTCCTCCAAGGAAGTTTCCCAATTGACCTGGGGGGACGATAAATGACCACAAAGTTGATTTTTAACAGGGTGGGTTACAGTAATAGCATGTGATTCAAATGAACCGTTACCTGTAGGTGATGGTTGAAGATCAAATTTCCAATCTTTCCATATAAGGAGACCAGTACCTCCACCCCTCCCAGTCGTACGAGGGGTGTGGGAACAAGTGAAATTAGTGGAGAGGGCTGCGGGAGTGGCAGTGTCTTCAGGTTTGATCCAAGTCTCAGTCAGTGCCATGACGTTGAGACCGGAATGTGTAACAATAGAAGAAATGAAGTCCGCTTTGTTAACAGCAGACTGGCAGTTCCAGAGACCAACTGGAATAGAGAGCGTAGTAGTATAGGTCAGAGGGATAGGCCGTAGATTTGTCGGGCAGGCCTTCCTTCGACGTACATAGCGAGCTTTCCGAGTGTTAGTAGTGATAGTAGAGATCTGAAAGCACACAAGTGACAGAAATAAGTATTTGAGGACAAGCTATACAAAAATTTAAGAAAGGGGCGAAAAGCAGTACTCAAGTGCCCTGTCGGTGCCTTGCTCGGTGGAATCGCGCAGGTAGAGTCGATGGTCTTTACACTCGTCGGTCTTCACACGAGGAGGCTTCACACGAGGGCTGCCGCAACCGCTGGTGCAGTGAAACCTACCACTTATATATTTGCCTGATTACCTGTGTTTGAAGTCAGCTGGTCACGCCAACCTATTTAGCAGACCGAAACTGGCCAGTCGCGCTATAGGCAAACGCAAAACCAAGCGCCACTTCAGGACGTATTTACCAGGGTAGGAAAGTTTTCCTAGCAACGACGATCACGCAGTAGTCTAATGAGAAAACGAGGCAAAACACTTACAAACTGCTGTCCTTATCTATTGCTCGACTGTTTCTTCTGACAAGCGCTTCCAAAACAGCTAGTTAAGTACTTTCACTGGCTTTGGTCACGCCTCCCTATTTAGCAGAGTGAAACTGGCCAGTCCTGTGATAGGCAAACGCAAAACCAAGCACCACTTCAGCACGTATTTACCAGGGTAAGACACACAGTAAATAAAGCAAAGTTTTCCTAGCAACGACGATCATGCAGTAGTCTTATGAGAAAACGAGGCAAAACACTTACAAACTGCTGTCCTTATCTGTTGCTTGACTGTTTCTTCACGGAGCCTGCATTAAGTTTCTTAGCCTTAGCTTGGTCTTGCCTTGTCTGTTTCCTCATCTTCTGATAATTGCCTGTGTACTTTGGATTACCTCTCTCTTCTTGCCCTGTTCGGATACTGTTTGCCCCTGCCTAGACCTTTTGCTTTTTACTTGGATTATCTCTCTAGTCTCGCCCTGTTGGATTATGTTCATCGTCGACTGACCCTCGCTTGTTTAACGGACTGCTCTTGCCTTGCCTTCTACATGCCAGTTTGCCATCGCCTGATCTATGCCTGTTTATGATCACGTCTTTAATAAAAGCTTTGCACATGGATCTTAAAGTCTCATGTCTTGTTTGCCCTGAAACTGAGTGGCCCTGGCCACTGAAAAGCTAATTCTGGCCCAAGAAAGGATGGGGAGGCAGCCCCTAAAGCTTCTCCAGAAGGTGGGCACCAGGTGGAACAGCACGCATGATATGCTGCAAAGACTCATTGATCTTAGAGAGCCTGTTGGTGCTGCTTTGGCTAGTTTGTCAGGTGACATCATGCCACTTTCAAGTGCAGATTTTGACAACATTTCTGAAAGCCTTGAAGTACTGGCACCCTTCAAGTAAGCCACTGAAGAGCTGTCTGCTGAGAAGAGAGTGTCAGCTTCAAAGATAATCCCAATCATTAGGATGATTCAGCACAAGGTGGCAAAAAAACAAACAAAGAATAAAAAAAAAACAGCCCAGGCAAGAAATGCACCTGCTTAATCCTTAGGGACGGCTCTTCAGCAGTACATCAAGCGGTGCAGTAATGTTGAATCAATCCGTGTGCTTGCACTGGCAACGTTGCTAGACCCCCGATTTAAGACCCTTGCGTTTGGGAACCAGGATAATGCCCGTGAAGCTGAATGGCTGTTGATGGGTAAATGTGCTTCAATAATCCGGCTAACCACTGAGCATGCTTCACAAGCAGAGGCATCATCATCATCATCTCAGGCAGCTCAGAATTCTCCATCCTGAGATGACCTGTGGGAGCTCCTAGATAGCCGACTCAGTGAAACATAACGGCATCATAGCTGTAATGCTGATGCCACCATAGAGGTGAAGAGATACATCAGTGATGCATACCTCCCTCGAAGTGAGGACCCTCTCAAATACTGGCAGGCCCATAAAGAGTACCCCCATCTATATGCTTTGGCCAGAAAATATCTAGCTCAGAGCTTCCCAAACTTCAGAAGGGTAAGGCCCCCCAAAAACATAGCTATTACAGCCACATCTGTTCCATGTGAACTAATATTTTCTAAAGCTGGTGATGTGATTAGTAAAAAAAGGAGCCGCTTAAGCTCCAGCACAGTGGAACAAATAATATTCTTGAATCTCTAACTGGATTTATATTTGTGCATTTGTGTTTTTTTTAACAATGTGCATGTTTGTGATCTTTTGTAAGGAACACACAAAAATGCTACAATGAAAAATCACACAGGCCTCATTTATTAGCATAGTAAACATTCAATGTAGAAGTGGAAAAGACAAGTTTGATATGAGTACAAATGAAGAATAGAAAGTCTTTATTGTCATTGTATTGTGCAAAAAACAAAACAGAAAAAAAAAACAATGATGTTGGTGTAGGAATTTTTATTGACCACCAGATGGCGAAGTACGAAGTACTGTGTCAAAAAATTCGAAGCATCAACGCAGTTTGTTGTAAAAGCATTACTGCTTCAGAAGCTTCCTTTGGCACATCTCAGTCTAGGAATCAAAGGCAAAGAAACCCGGAAGAGCTAATCAAGATTCATTCACCAGCGAAGACAGACTGGCAGAGACAGACTCTCCAAAGTGGATGTACATAAACCATATACATCTTAAAGACAATTAAATGTCAATTTAATATGTGACAGGAAAATGTTCTAAGAGAATTGCAGATGAGCACATTACAACATGAACAGACATCTGATTGAGAGATGTGTGTGTGTGCTATTATGTAGTTGTCAGCACTGCTTTAGATTAATGTAAGTAATGTAAACAAACAAATCTACATAGATTAAGTAAAAATAAGTTATCTATTTCATTTGACCATTAGTACTGTTGATAAATTGAGGAACATTTGTTGGATAAAAAGTGAGTGAACACATCAGCATCTACCTCAACAAGTAAATGCAGTATATCACAGATAAATCAGAGGAGACTGACTCTTGTCTGGATGTTACAGGGACACATGAGACACACGTGTGTTTATCTGGTGAAGAGTGACTAATGAAGGAATGCTGCCATCAAAGACTCTCAGTGAGTACACTACAGTCATCAATAAAACATCTTTTAAATCTTAAGTTGTAGTTTATATTAATTATTATAATTTCATTTAATTTCACATTGAGGATGTGATTTTGGTCAAGTCTGCTGGTTTCTGTTCATACAACATCAGTCAATGAAACCCGAGTTTCAGAAGCTTCTAAAGCATCATTAAATAAAGTCATGAAGAATCTGAAAGTCAGGCTCCATTGACTGATACTGTATGAACACAAACCAGCAGGAGAAACTTGACCAAAATCACCTTTTGTGTTCAGGAAAAAACACACACACACAAGGATTGAACAGAATGGAGGCGAGTAAATAATGACTGAATGTATGTTTAGATGAACTAACCCTTTAAAGCCCCAAATAGAAACTGTATGAACTACTATAATATTAAGCGTGCATTAATATTATAGTAGTATCTTTATTGAGCGTTTACGTGTATTTATGGTATTTACAAAAATCACATTTACATTTATTCATTTAGTAGACACTTTTATCTGAAGTGACTTACAGTGCTCTTATTACAGGGACCCCAATCCCTCTGGAGCCACCTGGAGTAAAGACAGCAGTGGTGACAGCTGCGGAGATTGATACTGATCAAGCTTCTTTTTGCTGGTCAGTTTAGTTAAATTAAAAAAATTAAGATTTATATTTATTTTGAATTCAGTTGTAAATATGAAATTAAATTTAGCAATAAATAGAATGCTGACAACATAAGATATAAAGCGTTTTACTCTGTGTAAATGTTTCACAGGTAGTGGTGCTCATGGAGAGCAGCACATGTTTGGAGCAGACACATGTTTTCCTGCTCTTGCTTCAGGGTTGTGTGTTTCAGGGGCTTCAACATGGTCTTCCTCATCCTCTCTGTGCACTCAGACAAGGACAACCTTGATGTCTCTTTCCCATCCATGATCAGATTCAGTCTGACTGCATCAGTGAAGGTCGTGATGGACGGATGTGGGTTCACCGTCTGTAAACTTTCAAAAACAAAACGATCTCTAGCTAGAGTGCCCGTGAGCTTCAGGGCACTTCATTACAGACTCTTGCCATTTTTCTCAGGACTCCATTTCCCATAATCCTTTGCCTGAAAATATATTTACAATATAGCTGTCATTTATAATGTGAAAATACAAAATACACAAACAGAAAAGGCCACAGAATAATAATAATAATAATAATAATAATAATAATAATAATAATAATAATAATAATAATAATAATAATAAAATGTAATCTAATCTGCCTGGTCTTTTGGATTTGGTCACATGGCCTCATCTACATCCCACCTGCTATATTCTTTGGCAAGGCAACTTAGGAAGAATCTTTTGGTATGCCTTTTCCTTCCTTGTATTGTTCAGCTGAGATGTCTTGGCATTAAGCATCCATTGCATCCTGGAGGGACATTTTGAGGGACGATGGTGAAAAACCTTCCATTTCCAGGCTCAGTAAAACTCCTCAATGGGGTTGAGGAAAGGGGAGCAAGGGGCAAGGAAAAGAGACATCATTCTCGAATGGGTGTCAAACCAGGCTCTGACTGCTCTGGGAATGGTGGAATGCAAGTGGACTCCCACCTGTCCCCTTTCTCTGGCAGCAGTCTTTGGTGCAGATCTTCAAAAATCTCACATTTATGCAGGAGTGCACTTTTCATTACATTTACATTTACATATAAGTTAAATAATTTAGCAGACACTTTTATCCAAAGCGACTCACAAAATGAGGACAACGGAAGCAATCAAAATCAACAAAAGAGCAAATGCTATAACAAGTCTCAGTTTGCTTACAGTAACACAGTACACAAAGTACT
The DNA here is from genome assembly GCF_018340385.1 of Cyprinus carpio. Taxonomy (NCBI): domain Eukaryota; kingdom Metazoa; phylum Chordata; class Actinopteri; order Cypriniformes; family Cyprinidae; genus Cyprinus; species Cyprinus carpio. Next base: position 11,454,379 of record NC_056602.1, read on the forward strand.
TTTTTTTACTGTAAATTATATAAATTAAAAGAAAACAAATAGATAGAATACAAAAAGATTAGAAAAGCTATTGTTAGTTTTTTTTTTTTTTTTTTTAATAAAACAAGCAGTAAATGAATAGAGTTCAAGTTTAAAAGGGACAATTTTATTTGTTTATTTTTTTTAAGAAAAGTACTTTTCCACACAAGATCAGCCCAAAGAGGTCCTCTTTTACTATATATCATATGGTCATGCGATTGAGAGAACCTCAACACCTGAGTGTGTTTTCTAGATGGGAATAAGCTGTAATTTGCATAATTTGTATTTGCATAATTTCAATCAGCTAATTAGCAATTGCATAAAATACAGGAGACATATTTGTGTTTCAATTCACAATATGAACAGCCGTTCACTTTGACTTTAGTCTATAAGTTAGTTTTAGAGAATTATGTTATCTGATCTGACATACAGTGTGAAAGCATTTGAAAATTTGGCAGTAAAATTACATTGTTTTGGTCTTGGTTGAGCTTGTGTGTAAAAGAAGTTCAAGCATTTTAAATTTGTGTTAACTGTATGTATTTTGTGTCAAAGCAATAAGAAATGTGTTAATTGTATAGTCTACACAGAAGGATGTTGGGCTAACTGTGTTAAGAGTTTAGGAAAATTGTTAAAAGTATTGAAAAAATTGTCATAACGATTGTAAAAAACTGTAAAGGGATAGTTACAATACATCATACTTTATATATGCATTTTATAATGATATATTAAGCATTTTATAAACATCAATCTTGTGTAATTTAGTTGTAGGCCTATACAGTTATTCATTTTATTGTATTATGCGAGTTATTTCCTGTTTGTGATATTAAAAATAATTTTTGAAACTTCTGAACATTTTATACGAAATATACTTTAATCACAAGATTCAAAATAAAATGTTTATTCCAAAGTCAAGAACATGCGCATCATACATTTTTCTATATAAAAAATAAAACATTTCAATAAAACAAACACACACACACACAGCAGCATAATTTTAAAAGTAACAATCAAAATCTATACAATTATTAAACTGAAGTTTATAAAATGAACAATTCACTATTAAGCCCATTTTGTCATGAGAATCCTGCATGAACATTTCCAAAATGAACAATTCACTCTTGGGCACATTTTGTCATGACAATCTTGCATAAATTCAAATTTAAATGTATCAACTGAAGAATTCACTCTTAGGCCCATTTTGTTATGACAATCCTACAAAAATATTTCCCCTGAATTTATTAAATATTTTGTACATATTTGTGGAAGCTTCTGATTGTTCCAGGAGATTGTTGAGGACCTTTTCCTTGTCCTCTTCCTCCATTATAAGGAAACGAGGCTCTTCCACTGGCCCCCTGAGCAGATGTCTGTTGTAATAGAGTCATTTCACAATTTCTGTCTGGAATTTCTGGGATCTCCTTCATTACAGAATATTAAAGGAAAATGTAACTTTAATATTTCTTATTAATGTGTGTGTGTGTGTTTGTCTGTGTGTGTGTGTGTGTGTGCGTGCGTGTATATAATAGATTAGATTGATTAGATAGACACAATTATCTCAATGATGACAAATGGGATTAAAATAACTAAACTACAAGGTGATATTAACACACAAACAATGCATATAACAGAGGGAATTAAAGCAAACTATTTATTTTTATGAATAATAAACATCTTTAAAACTTCACCCATTTACAGCATGCATCCAAAAATTAAATGAAACATCCACAGAAAAATTTTATATAGTATGACAACAAATTCAAGCTTTAATATAAGATAATAAAGCCAAGCACACATTAAGTACTTAGCAGATAAATGCTTAACATAACATATACGATAATTATTAAACATGATAGCAAAAACATTACAGACTACTCACTGTGCTCTCTCGTTGTCAATAACTCCGCCGCTCACTTCCGGTTCTGTGGCTGCAATTCTGGAACTGCTGCAGATCTGCAGCTGGATATATCTCGTTAAAACAGGAATAATTGGCTTATTTTACATACATTTCAAGTTGCCGAGCTGTATTAATCGTATTTTAGCTGAATGTTTGGTGGTTTGAGAAAAAAGAAAAAGAAAAAAAAAAACTACACAGTACACACTACAAAGTCACAGTGATTCTAGAAATGCTTGCCACTTCCAAAAAGTTGTTAATAGTTACCACAGAACAGCATGGCTGCAACAGCATTCAAAAAATTACACTGAACATTTTGTGTAAGGAAAGCTGACGCAAAACTGACGTTTTGACACGGTGTCAAAATCCCGAAGTGCAGATGTTTCCAAACCCTGCTCTGAAGTGTGATTCAAAACACCCATGTCATGTGACTAGGGTGAATCAAAGCACAAGTTTCACAAGTGTTTCGAGACCCGAATCTGCTTTTGATCAACAGGGTCGGTAACAAACCACACAATCGCACATTAACCTAACTCCCACAAAGTCTAAAAATGGAATGGCAGAACAACTAATATATTTAAATAAAAATCTTTATATGTAAAAATGCCAGGTGTTGTGGCTTGATGTCTTTTATAAATATTATTTTTTTCATAACCAAAATAACATATGCACAAAGAGTTCATTAAGCCGCGTCGCAACAGCTAAAGTCTGTCTACACTGGATGCGACAAAGCGACCACTGAAGATCATTTGAAATTTGTTTCAATACGTCATAAATAGAATGCAGCAGCAGTTTTCTGTCTTGGATTTGTCGCGCCACGCTGCATCCAGTGTAGACACAGTGTAGTGATAGGTTCCTGTTTTTGATTTGTAGTTTGTTTCTGTATGCTCAGCGCATTGGGAAACGTCTTGTTCGTGACCAGATGTGAATAATGTGTGTAACACGTCGATAGAATTGACCCGGCAGTAATATAGCCTCGGTTGATGACATCATCGGAGCGCGCCCGCAACACGGGGCTATAAATAGATAAGCCACAGGTGCATCAACAGGTCTTTTGTCTTCAGATCATTCTGTGCATGTGTGCATCAGGAAGATTCTTTTTGTCTGCTACAGATCTTCGTAGGATGAGCCAACGAAACGGTAAGTGTTGTGTTTTTCCATGCTCTCGTCCTATGTATGAGCTGGATACACATGATTACTGTTTTGTGTGTTTGGGGGAAGAGCATGCCGTTCTGGCTTTAGAGACGGGCGAATGCGAGCATTGTGAACTGGTCTCAGTGAAGATGCTTTGTGCTTGTCTGAACTATTTTCAGACCGCACCCACCTTTTCGTCGGAGGGCTCTCGTACGGGTCTGCGTCACCAGATCCACGCATCCTCTCTCGTGATCTCGAAGCGCGCTCCGGTGCTTCTTCAATTCACGAGGAGGATGATATATCTCTTGGGTCTTCGGGCGATGAGCAGGCCACCTCTGAACGTTCCTCTCGCGAGAGGAAATCGGTCGAGGAGCTGCTCGAGGTGGTTACTCGCGTGGTGGACAGGCTGCAGCTTGACTGGCTGCGAGAACAAGAGACCCCCAAACATAGTAAGCTGGAGGATAGGTTTCTGTCGGGTGTTAGGAGAGAGAGACTGCAACATCAGTCTCTCCCCTTTTTCGAGGACCTCCATGATGAGCTGTCGAAGGATGCAAAGTCGCGGGGGTATTCGGAGATGCCTAGGGTTGAAGAGTCGCTTGCGAGCTATCTCTCGCCTGAATCTGCACCCTCGGTGAAGAAACCTACTCTCCCCACTAAACCTTGTAGAATTACATCATCGCTAGTGGGTTAAGCTTACCAAGCTGCAGGTCAGGCGGGTGCTGCGCTGCACACTATGGCAGTGTTACAGGCATACCAGGCTGACCTGTTGAAGGACTTGAGTGTGGGCAGTACAATCGACGAGGAAGCATTTTCGCCCCCGCCCCGCCCCGTTACCCTCACAAAACCCCTCCATCTCTGCCGCTTCTTGTGCCTCGGGGGGCGGGGGTTTCCAGCGAGATATTAGATGTTCCAGTGCTTCCTGCCGTCATTCAGGACAGGGAACATCTAACATCCCCTCAAAAGGAAGTATTGAAATTGGTACAACTCCCAGAGAATCTGGCAGCGTGGAAACTTCTGCCAGGCATTTCTGCGTGGGTGTTGAGCACAGTACGGATAGGATACACGATCCAATTTATTCGTCATCCTCCGCGTTTCAACGGCGTGGTCTCCACTTCCGTGAAACCGGAGCTGATGCAGGTACTGTCTCAAGAGCTACAAACTCTTCTGGGCAAATAGGACATAGAACATGTTCATCTTCAACGGAGAGAGTCGGGCTATTACAGCAGATACTTCCTAGTTCCCAAAAAGGGTTGGGGAGTGCGTCCAATCTTGGATCTTCGAGGCTTAAACCGTACAATCAGAGAACTCAAGTTCAAGATGTTAACCGTCAAGACGGTCGTGTCGCAAATTCGGCATCGCGATTGGTTCATCACGATCGATCTGAAGGACGCATATTTTCATATAGAAATTTTGCCACAACACAGGAAATTCCTGAGGTTCGCTTTCGAGGGTGAAGCATACCAGTTTCGGATTCTTCCTTTTGGCCTAGCCTTATCACCCCGCACTTACACAAAATGCATGGATGCAGCGCTGGCTCCATTACGACTCCAGGGCATTCGCATTTTGAATTATATCGACGATTGGCTGATACTAGCACAATCGCGAGAGATGGCGCTACAACACAGGGACATCTTGTTAGCTCATCTAGTTTCTCTGGGGTTGAGACTCAACACCGAGAAGAGTGTTCTCTGTCCGGCCCAGAGAACGACTTATCTCGGGATCGTTTGGGATTCGATCACGATGCGGGCACAACTGTCTCCCGCTCGGATCGAGACCATTCAGCAGACCATGAGCAAGGTCAGGCTAGGCCAGGATCGCACTGTTCGTCAGTATCAAAAGATGTTAGGTTTCATGGCTTCAGCATCCACGGAGATTCCTTTGGGGCTGTTGCACATGAGACCGTTTCAGTTGTGGCTAAAAGCCAGAGGATTTCATTCGAGAGCCAATCCTCAAAGGCAAATAAAAGTGACGTGCCGCGCCGCGGGCTTCGTACACTATCTCTGTGGCTCAGACCCCGGTTCCTTGCCTTGGGTCCCACTCTAGGGGTACCGTGTCGTCGAAGACTGCTAACGACAGATGCCTCCATGATGGGCTGGGGAGCAGTCTTGGATGGCCACCCAGCTCAAGGGGAATGGGGGGGTCATCAGCTCGATTGGCACATCAATTGCCTTGAGCTGATGGCCTTATTTCTGGCTCTGAAATATTTCCTCCATCATTTGAGAGGCTGTCATGTCCTAGTACGGGTGGACAACACAGCAACAGTCTCATATATAAATCACCAGGGGGGTCTGCGCTCACGCAATCTGAACAAGATAGCGAGGCAGATTTTTCTTTGGGCCCAGGACAAGTTCCTGTCACTCAGGGCAGTTTACATTCCGGGGCATTTGAATGTGGGAGCGGATTTACTGTCCAGGCAGACACTACCGACAGGGGAATGGAAACTCCACCCAGAGGTAGTGAAACAGATTTGGGAAAAATTTTACGAAGCAGAGGTGGACCTCTTCGCCTCCCATCAGACAGCGGAGTGTCCCCTCTACTTCTCTCTGAGTCACCCAGCCCCCCTGGGTCTGGATGCGATGGCGCACACATGGCCCAAAATGCGCCTATATGCGTTTCCTCCAGTTTCTCTGCTCCCGGGAGTCCTAGCCAGAGTTCGCCAACAAGGGTCTTGCCTCTTGCTGATAGTGCCACGTTGGCCGAACAGGGTTTGGTTCTCGGAGATAATATCTCTCCTTGACGGCTCGCCATGGGCGATTCCGGAGAGGAGGGACCATCTGTCTCAGGCAGGGGGCATGATATTCCATCCCAGGCCCGACCTGTGGAATCTTCATGTTTGGCCCCTGAAGGGTACCAGCTGAGGAACACAGGGCTTTCGCCGGGTGTTATTGATACCATTCTTAGTGCTAGGGCTTCCTCCACCAGACAGAGTTATGCCAGTAAATGGGGTGTCTTTGACAGGTGGTGTGTGGTACACAATGTAGATCCAGTCAACTGCCATATTGCTTCAGTTCTGGACTTCATGCAAGAGAAATTGTCAACAGGCACATGCCCTGCTACTCTTAAGGTTTATGTGGCCGCTCTTTCAGCTTGCCACGCCTTGATTGACGGGATGCCACTCGGGAGACACCCTCTGCTCTCTCGCTTTCTTCATGGGGCCAGACGACTGAGGCCTACAGTAAAAACCAAGATGCCTTCTTGGGACTTAGCTATAGTTCTCGAGGGTCTGGTTGAAACCCCCTTTGAACCTTTATAGTCAGCGTCTGATAGATTTCTAACTCTAAAAATGGTTTTTCTCATGGCAATAACTTCTTTGAAGAGAATTGGGGATATGCAGGCTCTGTCTATCTCACCATCATGCTTAGACTTTGCCCCAGGGAGCGTGAAAGTGATTCTGCATCCTCATGCCTTTTCGGCTGTACATCCGGTCATTCTAGAGGCCTTCTGCCCTCCGCCGGAGCAGGAGAAATCTTATAGACTGTGTCCAGTCTGTGCTCTTCAGACTTACGTCCACCGCACTAGCCAGTGGCGTAAGTCAGAGCAACTGTTCGTCTGTTATGGTGGTGGTAACAGAGGAGCACCTGCCACCAGGCAGACCATGTCTCACTGGGTCAGGGATGCTATTGCTTTGGCTTATGAGGCGCGCGGTCAAGCTTCGCCTATAGGTCTTAGAGCTCACTCCACAAGGGGGGTCGCCTCCTCTAGTGCTTTAGCAAGGGGTGCCCCCTTACAACAGGTTTGTGATGCGGCAGGTTGGTCCTCTCCGCACACATTCATAAGATTTTATAGTTTGGATGTCCATGCTACTCCGGGCTGTCATGTCCTTGAGTCAACATCACAAGCTAATGTCTGAGGCCTTCTTGTGGAAGCTTTCGAAAGGGAACGTCCCGGTTACTTAGCTGTAACCTTGTTCCCTGAGAAAGCGGAACGAGATGCTGCGCTGCGTTGCCGTACTGAAATATTTCCCAGGACTGCTCTTCAGACAAAATGTCCCGTTGATGCACCTGTGGCTTATCTATTTATAGCCCCGTGTTGCGGGCACGCTCCAATGACGTCATCAACCGAGGCTATATTACCGCTGGGTGAATTCTATCAACGTGTTACACACATTATTCACAGCTGGTCACGAACAAGACGTTCCCCAATGCGCTGAGCAGCGCAGCATCTCGTTCCACTTTCTCAGGGAACAAGGTTACAGCTAAGTGTAGCATATATAAGTGCTGCAATTATAAATAAAAATAGTGAACCAGTATCAGAAGATTCTATTTTGGCTCAAGGAGGAAAAGGTGAAGTTCAAATGATACACAGAGTCAAGGCTGCGGTGCAATTGTGAATTGTATTACATATAGGACAACAAGCATTTACAATATTTACACGTGCACATAGGAAGTATTCAGTTCAAAGTTATTAATGAACATACAACAATCTTAGAATTCAGAATTCTTTAAATCATAAAAAGGTGCATGAAGCCGCAGCGGTTCACAACACTCAACCCTCGAGACAGGCAGAGTCCAAGGAGTCCATGATGGAACAATTCATAAGCTCAGTGCCGATATATAGATGTGTAAAAATATCCAAAAGTATGTGAGAATGTCTCTGAGGGTGTGTGTGCAGGTGTATGGATTAGCAGCTGCAGCGCCTCCTACCACATCGGTAGATACATGCACTCCAAAGCATCAGTTTAGGGCCTAGTGGCTCGCCATCAATGCACAGAACCTGGCCTGTAAAAAAGGGGCAAATAATACATCACTCTGGTTCCAAGCATCGCAACTATATCACCATAATCATAATACAATAAAGTCATCATATTATCATAATCAATCTCAGTTCATTCGTTTCATCATGTACATTATTCAATATAAATACTGCTTATAGCAATATGAATAATTTAACAATCAGCAAGAGTACTCTTATAAATAGACAACATCAATAAATAGCTTCAAAATGCATTTCAAAATCAAAGAGTAGTTGACAACTTCAGAATTCAACAACATTAAGATTAATTATTAATATATTACTATATCACTTAAATAGGCGCAAAAAATTATTATATATATATATATATATATATATATATATATATATATATATTCAGCACTTCGTGCTTGAACCCCTAATTATTAATGTATTACTCATTTAAATAGGCACGCTAACAGATCCATATACACATACAATACACTATTAGCACCGTATAACAAACAAGAACAACTCACCAGTTCCCGTATCATTAAGTCACTCAACAGCAGTCAATTGAAAAGGTAGGGGCAATCTAAAAGATTGGCACACATAATAGTTAAACCAGCAGTTTAATTAATAGAATGTTTTACCGGCTAAACGCCCACCTGCAACAGCTCGACACACCAGCTCCCACGCACACACACACCAAACAACAGCGCGCGGCCGTATTTAAAGGAAAGTGACGCAACACTGTCTCACAACGCGAACACAGAGGGGAGCCGCAAATAAGGAGAATAAGGCAAAAACACCTGGGTTACATAAGTAACCGGGAACGTTCTGACCACATGCCAGTTGTGCGCACTAACCACTCCCCCAACCCACATGGTGGAATAACGAGCACAACATATATGCTATAATTCATCAATTCGCCTAACTGATTCATTGTCAATGCTGTTTCAGAGCAATACTTGAAAATGACCACAAGGTGTCACCAAAGAGACTGGTGTATAATTGTTTCGAAGCCTCGGCACATTTGCTTTGTTTCAGTATTTCATAAAGCCTCGCTCTGCTCACCACTAGTTTTGTGTACCCGAAAACACATCCAATATTTCATTAACTTTTGATAACTGACTACTTACCAGTATTTTAAAAGTTTTTCTTAAGGTGGTTTAAACCTCAGTTTTTTCTTCTTCTTCTTTCAGTTTTCTTTCTTGTGACCAGTTTTCCTTTTCCTCTTTCAAGTTGATTTCTGTACTTAAAACTGACCAGTTTTATTGCAACATTCTAAAATATTTTTTTTTTAAATGTACCAAAAATATTAAGGATATGTGAAAATATAATTAAATGCTTAATTTTATTATTTATTTATTTTTTATTAAAACATACTTAAAGGGGTCATATGATGCGATTTCAAGTTTTCCTTTCTCTTTGGAGTGATACAAGCTGTTTGTGAATAGATAAGATCCCTAAAGTTGCAAAAACTAAAGTCTCAAACACAAAGAGATATTCTTTATAAAAGTTAAGACTCGTCCACACCCTCCTAAAACGCCTAGTTCTAACACGCCCCTACATGTCTATGTCCGGATGTGGGAAGATTTGCATAACACTGCCCAAATATTCACGCAAAGAAAGAAGGCATAACTTTATTGTTGCTGCCACCGCAGCCACCATGTTGTGAAGACTCTGTGTGTTTCATTGCGAAAGCGAAACTACTTTGTTTGGCCTTTCAAAAGAGGACACAACTAGAAATCAGTGGTTAGGTTGTATTTACAACACTGTTCCAGAACAGTTCAACCTAAATATTCAGATGTGTGTAGTTCATTTTATGGAGGACTGTTTCCTGATCCTGGGAGAGTAGACTACAATGCCGGCTGTTCTGACTCACAGTCAGTAAGTTTGTTTTCATATTTAAAGGATTTGCCTCTGATGATTCAAAAGCAAGTTTTGAGCAGTGTACAGTAGTGCTTGTTGTTTGTCGTTTCTCCGATCACAAATGAGGACATGGTTTTATGTTTATGCGGCGGGATGCAATGCAATGCGTAAAAAGAAAGTAATCATAATAGTAATCATTCTGTCGTCTTGTCGGGCAGGCCTGACTGAAGGGAGGTTCAGGTGGCGCCATGATCAGGTGCTGGCACAACTGGCCGATGGACTGGAGAAGGAGAGGAAGCGGAAAAGAACTAAGGCACAAGACATGACATCACAATATGGTAAGGGGCGTAACATTTCTGTAACCTTCATCCACTTCCATTGAAGAAAAGTGAAGCTGCCATTGTCCCAATAGGGCTCGGCAATATTTCGCTGATTTGGGATCAGAGTCTGCGCAGTAGGGACCTGCACAGTAGAGAGCGAAGTGGAGCCGCGTCCTGCCCACAGTCAATCGCAAACACAGTCGATTGTGAACATTTTATTATTTAGCTTTTACTGGTCCCATTTTTGTCTGCTGATCTTTCGTATAAAAGGCTTGTGTTAAAATAAGGTACATACAATTCCAATCTATTCCTAAAGATCCCGAAAAAGTCTGTTGTTGTCGCCTCAGTTTGCTTAGAGAAGCTGTCAGACTCAGCTGTCAATCATGATGTCACATTCCCGTTTTTATAGCATCACATAACTAACTAAAACCAAATTTATTTAAAAAACACCCTAACTTATTTAAAAAACTCCCTAACTTACATCAAAGTGATAAAATCTACATCAAATGACATAAACCATGTTTGAAAACAAAATATTTAAAGTGAAACGTAATTATTTATTTTGTCCCACGTCCCATTAGATTACATGGATAGGGCGGAGTTTATGACCTATACTGGGACCAGCCACCTGGGGGCGATTGAAATGTGATGGCTTCACTTTTGAGGATTAGTTCGGCACACGAGCTGTACTACAGGTACATCTCAAAAAATTAGAATATCATGAAAAAGTTCTTTATTTTTTGTAATTTAATTCGAAAAAAAGCTAACTTTCTTATATTCTAGATTCATTGCACACAAACTGAAATATTTCAATAGTTTTTTGTTTTAATTCTGATTGATACGACTTAGGAAAATTAAAAATTCAGTATCTCAAAAAAGTTAGAATATTCCATTTTGAGCTTGATTAGTTAGATTAATTTTGAGTATAAATACTGGGTACCTCCTGGGCTAGTTTAGAACATGCAACCACAATTATGGGAAAGACTACTGACTTGAGAGTTGTCCAGAAGACGATCATCGACAACCTTCCACAAGGAGGGTAAGTCACAGAAGGTCATTGCTGAAAGGGCTGGCTGTTCACAGAGTGCTGTATTGAAATATATTCATAGAAAGATGACTGGAAGGAAAAATGTGGTAGGAAAAGGTGCACAAGCAACAGGGATGACCACAGCATTGGGAAGATTGTCAGGAAAAGCCGATTCAAGAACTTGGGGGAGCTTCACAAGGAGTCAGCGCATCAAGAGTCACCACGCTCAGACGTCTTGGTCTACAGCTGTATAAAATGGTCTACAGCTGTCACATTCCTAGAACCAAGCCACTCCTGAACCAGAAAAAACGTCAGAAGCATCTCACCTGGGGTAAGGAGAAAAAGAACTCGACTGTTGCTCAGTGGTTCACAGTCCTCTTTTCAGACGAAAGTAAATCTTGCATTTCATTTGGAAATCAAGGTCTGGAGTCTGAAGACTGGAGAGGCACAGAATCCAAGCTGATTGAAGTCCAGTGTGAAGTTTCTGAAGTCAGTGATGATTTGGGGTGCCGTGACATCTGCTGGTGTTGGTTCATTGTGTTTTATCAAGTCCAAAGTCAATGCAGCCATCTACCAGGAGATTCTGGAGCACTTAATGCTTCCATCTGCTGACAAGCTTTATAAAGATGCTGATTTAGAACCTACCCAAAGTGCCAAAACCACTTCCAAGTGGTTGGCTGACCATGATATTACTGTGCTTGATTGGCCAGCCAGCCAACTCACCTGACCTGAACCTCACAGAGAATCTATGGGGTATTGTGAAGAGGAAGATTAGTAACATCTGAAAAACAAAACAGGGGAGCTGAAGGCTGCTATCAAAGCAACCTGGGCTTCAGTAACGCCTCAGCAGTGACACAGGCTGATCACCTTCATGCCACACTGCATTGAAGCAGTAATTCATGGAAAAGGAGCCCCAACCAAGTATTGAGTGCATAATTAAACCTACTTTGGAGATCTTGAACATTTCTGTTTTGCAAATCTTTTTTTGATTGATCTTTGAGATACAGAATTTTTAATTTAATTTATTTATTTTAACAATTACAATCTATCTCCAGGGATTTTAAATAAATATAGCCTCTATATATATATATATATATATATATATATATATATATATATATATATATATATATATATATATATAGTCATCTTAATATGCATTGTCCCCGACAGTGTGTGTATTTATTTGTTGGACATGGGATAACTGTAAAAACCCGGGATAACGGGTCTATCGGCTATATCAGGGGTAGGCAACGTCGGTCCTGGAGTGCCGATGTCCTGCAGAGTTTAGCTCCAACCCTGAAAAAAAAACCTCACTTGTCTGTAGCCTTAGTAATCATGAAAACCTTGATTAGCTTGTTCAGGTGTGTTCAATTCGGGTTAGAGCTAAACTCTGCAAGCCATCGGCACTCCAGGACCGGTGTTGCCTATCCCTGGGCTATCTGGAACCCCGACTGACAGGACTGTTTTATTTCTTTTTATGTTTATACAGTATAAAAAAAGATGTCTGCATATTTTGGTAGGCCTATAACTTTTATACTCTGTCATGTATAGCACAGAGAGTGAGAATGAAAAATAATATTTGATTCATGAACGAATTAGTGACAGAACTGTGACTATCAGAGGAAAAAATAAAGACAATAGTTATACCCCATTTTTCATAAAAGAACAAACAAATTGTAATTAGTAGAGTTTTATTTCTTAAACTATTTAAACTAAAAAAAAAAAAAAGTTACACTACTGATTTAAAATCACAGTATAATATAATTTATGTAAGCCTATGAAACACACCAATTTCTCGTAATTACAGTTAAATTTACATTAAATACTAGCTTCAATGACAGCCCCATTTTATGCATGCGCACTAAAATCCAATACTGCGCATGCTAGTCAAGCATCCAATACGTATTGGATCTGATCCAGTTACGTCATCATGCTACAGGCTGCAATGAGGACATCTTGGATGATGGATCAGAGTGCTGCGCTCCCGCCTGACTGTGTTTGATGACACAGTCGGCCAGGCTCGCGCTCCCTCGCAGTTCGGGTCACGCGTCCGCTGAGGCAGCGGCTCAGATCGCAGAGATTAAAGTTCTCCGTCACTAAGATGGATTTCCGTTAATTGAAGCGAGTCTATACAACGGATTTCCGTCAATTGGGAAAAAAATGGGAAAAGAAACATGTAGCACATTGTTTTGCCAGCACACCGAAAATTATCCCCACCACGCATGGGCGTCAGTAGTAGGGACTTCCAGTATTTCTCATTACTGTTAAGCTTGTTTGTATCTTTGTTGTGTTGTATTTACTGGTCCTGACTCCTGTTGCTTGCTCAAAATGTATTTTTTTTTTTTTTTTTTTTTTTTTTTTTTTTACTGTTTGCTTGTATATGCTTTTATTTCCTTTAATCCAAATGGTGATGTCTGTCATTGTCTTTTTTAGGAAAGATGTTTTTAATGACTTTTCACACCAATTTGGAGATGTAATGGAGTCACAGGACTACTGTAAGTGCTGTTTTTTCTTAAGGCCAGTTTATAGCTGCTGTGCTTTATCAATTAAGAGATTTTTCCATATGTAGGCCTACCATAATATTACAGACCCATACCAGCCATTACCAGCCCAATTCCAAAGCAATACATACATGTTTGAGGTAAGGTTCTTTAATAATTTATTAAGTGCTTTACATGTTTGAGGTAAGGATCTTTAATATGTTTTGATCTTGAACATTTGTTTGCATACTATAACTAATTCCTATTCTTTTTCTCAAAATCTCTCATAGCAGGAAAAACACACTTTGGAGAAGGTGATGAGTTCTGCAAGTACAGGAAAAAGGCAGATCTTCTTGGCTGAAAAAGAAACTTTTTTTTCTTCTTCTTCTTTGTTTGTTTCTACAGATGGACACAGAGACTTCAGACTTAAGTTCACTCAAAAAAATAGGGATGGTATTGTTTACATTTTATCACTATTGATACCAATACTGCTTATCGATACCGGTACAGATACGGTTATCAATACTATTTGGTGCAATAAGATGATTTGAAAAGTTATTTTAATACTGCTGAATTTTTAGTAACTGTATTAAAATTCTTCAGTCAAGAGCAGTGAGTTATTTTTCTCTTTGTGTTTTATTTTATTAACACTGAATGAATAGTTCACCTAAAAATTAAAATTTTGTCATTTACTCACTCTGAAGTTGTTTAAACCTGAACCTAAACCTGTTATTTTGAAGAATGTGGAAAACCAAACAGCTGCTGGTGCCCAGTGACTTCCATATTTTTTTTCCTACCAACAAAGTCAACTGTTTGGTTACGCACATTCTTCAAAATATCTTCTTTTGTGTTCAGCACAAGAATGAAATTAATACAGTTTGGTACAACATGACAGGGAGTAAATAATGACTGAATTTTTAAAGGGGTCATATGATGCGATTTCAAGTTTTCGTCCACACACTCCTAAAATGGCAAGTTTAAACATGCCCCCACATGTCTATGTCACAATGTGGGAAGATTACATAACACCGCCCAAATGTTCACGCAAAGAAAGAAGGTGTAACCTTTGATTCTCGCTGTTGCCGCCGGCGCCATGTTGTGAAGACGTTGTTTCATTGTGAAAGCGAAAATACTTTCTTTGGCCTTCCAAAAGAGGACACAACTAGAAATCAGTTGTTATTTTGTTTTTGCTGTTGTGTTAGGGAACAGTTCAATCCAAATATTCAGATGTGTGCAGCACATTTTATGGAGGACTGTTTCCTGATCCTGGGAAAGTAGACTACAATCAATGCCGGCTGTTCTGACTCACAGTCTGTAAATACAGAGTTCTGGCATGAAACTCTAGATGGCGCAGTCTGACAGGTCTAACTCAATCGACTTCATGGAATCATTATCACATTGCACAGCTGACTGGTTTTCTCCTGTATCAGTAGCAAATGAGCTCACTGCTCAATATTCAAATACCTGGCTTTGTTTGCTGTAGCAGTCGGCAGCGCACGTCAGAAAGGCTGAAATCAACATCTAAGATAAATTAATGTTCTTTTAATTTTTTTTTCGCTGTGTATATTTGCGTGCTCTGCCTAATTGAGTACAAAAATGTGCAACCATAAACTAGGTTAAACTAAGTGTCAGCAGTTATGTTAGCAGTTTGCATTGTATGCATCAGCAAAATATTAAGCATATTAGCAGCGGCATTTAGCATATGTGTTTACAGCTGGAGCAAAGGCAGTTTAGAGCATGTAACACTCTGAGGAAACATTAAATTAATTAAGCATTCTTGTGTTTGCATTTCAACTAGGGTTTACCATATGCATCGGCGTAATCTCAATGTTCATTTTCATTTTGAAAGGTCAGTGTTTTCATCGTGATGAGTGTGGTTGATTTCAGCTGCACGCAGCGTCAGAAGCATGTGCTTATCACAGTCATATAAATGACAGTGATGTGGAAAGAAGGGATTTTAGAGTTATCGCTTAAGATCATTATCTATGGTTGATGTAATCCTGAATGAAATTCATTATGGTTAGAGTAGTTCGGAGAAATTTGCTCAGTGTGACCTATGCTCTAGCGGTGCTTAGTAGTTAAGAAAATGGAAAAAGAACTTAATATTCTGCTTTCATTTCATTCAAGTTCATTCCAACCAGGAGTTTTGTGCACTGTTACCCCGATAACTTTTATCTACACGAGAGAGTGAATGGTATGCATCGGCTAACTTGTCCGTCTCATTGCACGAACATGAATTAACCAGCTATTACTCTGCAGCTGGGACTGATGAAGTGTAGAAAACAACAGAATATATATTAAATTACTAAATTATGATATTTGCTCAGGTGGATGCTAGGGTCTTATCTATCGGATTGCATCATATCATTTTGTTAATTAACATAGTGTGCATCTAATTAGAGTTAAGCCAGTCAGTGTGGTAGCCCAGGCTCACATACTCGTAGGCACTATTGTTAAGCCGGTCGGAGTGATAGCCAAGGCTCACATAGTCATAGGCCACTAGTGTTAAGCCGGTTGGCATGGTAGCCTAGGCACACACAGATAGTAATGCATGTGGTCCACATGGCTCTTCGGAGCAGCAGTACATATGTCTTGGTGATAGATCTGCTGGTTGGGGGGTGTCTTGTCTTTCCTTGTCCGTTCATTTTCATGTGCGTGGATGTATGTTCACTGCAGCAGTTTATCCTTATATTTAGTGGCATGCATATATTGGCTTGTAGTGTTTTGTCTGTTCATCTTCATGTGCGTGGATGTATGTATGTCCACTGATGCAGCAGTTTATTCTTATATTCAGTGGCATGCATCTATTAGCTTGTATTGTATTGTGTGCCATGTCTTCTGCTTTGTTGGGGGGTTGTTCATTTGTTTTATGTGCAGCAGCAGTATTTCCTACATGCTCACAGCAGCATGTTGTGGACGTGTTGGCAGTAGCAAGTCTCAGTACTTGCTCTGCCACAACAGCAGCAGCAGCGTAGCAGATCTATTCTGCCAAGACCAAATACATTAACATTGTCATGAACATTACCATGCCAATCTCTCTGAGAGTTGTCATGACAGAAGTACATTTACATATGTAAAGGATTTTCCACTGATGATTCAAACGTAAGTTCTGAGCATTGGTTCTCAATTCCAGTCCTCGCACCCCCCTGCTCTGCACATTTTTGTATGTTTCTCTTATGGCTTCAGACGTTTGTTCTATTTGAATGTAAGTGCCCTGCAAAGTGGACATCACAGGATATTCCGCCATGATTCCAGTTTGAAGTGAACATATGTTCCATTCAAAGTGTATTGAATTGTGCGAGACGTGAATTTAAATTGTATTTATTTACAGAGGTATAGGATGTCACACTTGTCCGTGTGTGAAGAAGTTGCGCAGCGCAAATCCATGAATGAATGTTCCAAAGTGAGGTAAACTTCAACAGATTTACCCTGTTTAGGGAGTAGGGAGCAATGAACACTGTGTAGGGACCATGTCAGTGGGAACACAGTTCATGCACTGAGCTCACTTCTAAGGAGCCGATTATCTGATTTAGGTGTGTTAATGAAGAGATGCATGCAAAATATGCAGAGCTGGGGGGCACAAGGACTGGAATTGAGAACTGCTGGTATAGAGTAGCGCTTGTTTGTCACAAATTAAGACATGGTTTTATGTTTACGCGGCGCGATGCAATGCGTAAAAACACATTATATAATTATAATCTGTAATTATATCCCCACTGGATGCAACAAATGGCTCGTTTGTAATGGGTTTTGTTGTTTTTGTCTTGTCGGGCCCGTGTTCTGACCAGGACATGCATCACAGTATGGCAAGAGGCGTAACATTTTTGTCACACGCTTGAGGCGTTCAGCCAATCACTGGATAGCTGGCCAATCAGAGTACACCTCGCTTTTCAGAACGATGAACTTTGCAAAAACGACATCATTCAGAAAGGCTGGACGTAGAGGAGAAACAATGTACAGTATGTGGAAAATGTGTTTTTTAAACCTTAAATCGCATAAACATTTTATTACACCAAATACACAAAATAATGTTTTTTTAGCAACATCATATGACCCCTTTAATTATGGGGTGAACTATCCCTTTAATGACAATCGCCAGCATGTTTAGTACCGTCCTTTTAAGAGCTACACGAACCGTTTCTCTTTCAATGGTATACTTTCACTTTAGACATAACTAACTGTTTTTATATGTAAACCTTGTGTGTTTTTGACCATATTAGCGCAATCAGATGATAACTAAAAAATCAGGTGCAATTTGACCGGCCGTCTAGTTTGCACATTCTTCAGGTATACATGCTCTAAGCGCATGTCAGAACAGCATGCAAATTAAATGTTTAACCGACAAGGCTTTAAAGCACACGCAAGTAATGTACTCTTGTATATAAGCGCAGTGTCTCGTGAGTGTAACTCTACAGCTAAAATTAACATTTCATATGAATGTGTCTATCAAGTTGCAGTTGGAGCCGGGAGACATAGTATATACAGCGCATTGCTTGAGGTAGATGTTTTGTTAGTAAATGTTTCATTAGATTACTACTGTTGCCTCCTTTGTTCACTGTTACACTGCTGCATTGCATCTGACACAGTGCATATATTGCATCTGATTTTGGTGTTGGTTAGTATTGTGATGTCACGCAAACACACACCGCAGAGGTGAATGTTTATAACATTTAAGTCTTGCAGATGGGAATGTCATTCATTCAGTGAAGGAAAATGACAAGCAGCAGCTTCTAATTAGCCATTAACATGAAGTATACAGAGATAAAACAACGCAATATCGATAACCGTATCGTTTGTCCTGAAGCTTATCGGTAGTCTGGTATTGACCCAGTTATCGGTCCAAATAAATACAGGTTCTCGGTACCCATTTGTTTTACTTTTCTTTTCTTTTCTTCTGGAATGTGAGTGGCTTTTTTTTTTTATTGGTACATGGATGTTACGTTTCTTGGATGAACGTGATGCTTTTATAAAGCCATGCTGTTTTAAAGCAATTTTCACTTTAACTGTTGTAAATTCTTCCCCAAATACCAAAAATGGAAATTATGTCAATAAGTGTTGAAGATTTCAATGTGAAATAATAAACATTTTAAAATGTTTGACGCTCGAGAGTGTAAATTCAATAATTCAGTGACATTTAACACCGTAAAATCACATTCTGAAGCTGAAGAAATTGCTTAATATGAACAATTTTAGATTTGTATTTATCTGGATATTTGGTTTAAAAATATGTAAAATAAATAAATAAGTCAATCCAAATAATTTTATTCTGATAATTTGATAATCATCTAAAAAATATATTTGGTTGAAAGTGAATATTTAGTTTCAGTTGACAATAATAATTTGATTGTCAACCTTTTTATTTTTTTATTTTTTACTTTTTTTTTTTACTTTTTTTTCTTTTTTTTAAGACGTTTAGCCGAAATGAATCCAGATCTGGAAGTTAACCCTCAGGAGTCTAAGGCTATTTTTGGGGCCTGGAGAAGTTTTGTCATGCCCTGACATTTGTGCTTTTTTCAGTTTCTTATAAATATCTAAATGGCTAAAGTCTAATCTCACTGTAATCAGCACAAACTGGGCTATAATAATATGTGAGCAGCATGTATATACATGATTGTTTTTTTGAGAAAAAAAATGTTATGCGTGGTTAGTGAAAAACTAAAAATGTTAAATCACTTGAATAAGGCAATAAAACACATACAGAACATTGGTTCCCGGCACTTTTGAAAACTGGAGCTTGTAGCCTAGAATTTTTCTTTCTAAATTATGTGAAAATCAACTTGTTTACTCACTTACAG
Organism: Cyprinus carpio; assembly: GCF_018340385.1. NCBI lineage: Eukaryota > Metazoa > Chordata > Actinopteri > Cypriniformes > Cyprinidae > Cyprinus > Cyprinus carpio. The sequence continues at coordinate 11,473,590 of NC_056602.1, forward strand.
AAAACAATATATTGATTTAAATTTTCTAAGACACTTTTTGTTGGTAAAAGTCATATGCGAGTAGGCATCAACTATCATAAATATCATTGTGATTCACACCTGAGAAGACAAAGGCCTGCATAATGAGCTGCATAATGAGCCATTCAGTCAGCTGTGTGACTGAGAGGGAAGAGTTACAAGAAAGAATGTGAGGACAAAACAAATGTATATAATTTTATGTTTGTAGTTTATTTAGAATATATTTAATTATCCCACAACATAATTTAATATTAACTTGTGAGTGCAGTTAAACAGTTTATTAGGAACAATCAAAGCTGACTTTAAAAGCTGAATTTTTTGCATCATTACTCCAGTCACACAATCCTTCAGAAATCCTTTTAACAATCTTATTTTCTACAAAAAAAAAACATTTATTGTTATCATCATTATTATTATTATTATTATTATTAATGTTGAAAAGGTTTTTTAGGGGGGATAAATTGAAAGAACAGCATTGTTTGTTACATTTGTTACAGTTACATTTATTTGTTACATTTATATTATTTACATCAAGCTTTTGAATAGTATAGTAGTGCATATTGTTATTGAAACTTCATAATATTTCACTTGATTATACATTTAGTCAGGAATTATAGTTTGGAAAAAGTCTTTGGAAAAAGTCTAACTAGTAAAATGTTTACACGTTATGTAAAACTAGTACAAGTATGTAAATAAATAAAAAGAGACTTACTCATGTTTATAATCTCTGCTTTATAAAGTGCTTAATTTTTTTTTCTGAGGAAATCCAAATCTCAAATCATCAACCACATCACATCTTTTTAGGGTGAATTATGTCTTATTCCTCTCATCGCGAAGCAAACAGTAAAATAAAAAACTTGAAGAACAGTCTCGCTGCGTTGTCTTCTGTTGTGTGGGCGTATTCAAGCGGCATTCACTAAATTTCAGGTGTTTCATTACCACGACGTAAAATGGGCATTTCTATGGAAGCCCGTTTCCGCCACTGTTGAGTAAAAAAAAAAAAGATTCTTTAAGTCATAATAATGAGAAACATTCTCATAATAATGACTTAACATCTCAAAATAATGAGAAACTTTCTCATAATAATTATAAAATTTATTTAAATAATGTATTGAGATATTTTGTTAATGTGAAGATTTATTTGAATAATGACTTAACATCTCGTCATAATGAGAAACTTTCTCGAAATAATGACTTAACATCTCGTAATAATGAGAAACTTCCTCGAAATAATGAGAAAACTTTCTAGTAATAATGACTTAACATCTTGTAATAATGACTTAACGTATCATAATAATGATAAACAAATTGTGACGCATTGTGCGCTCGAGCTACGCCTACAGACTAGGCGCCGGTTGTTGCTGATGCTGATTCTTGCTAACATTGGGCATCCATGGATCCATGGATTTTAAACAAATAGAGCAGTATTTCAGACGAGGACTAACAAATCGTGAAATACTAACTCTACTGAAAGAGGTACATGGAGTCAAATTTAGCAATCGCACCCTTGAACGACTTTTGAGTAAACACCAGCTTTTTTTTTATTATTAAATGTAAGAATTTCACATAAAAGATGAAAGATAAATTTCATAAGGCTAGAAAAAAATTGTCTCTATAAAGGTTAAAAAAAAGGTCCTGGATATCAATTTAAGGGACATGGGCCCACATCCCCCTAAAACCTGCACTGCAGGTTAAGCAATCTATGTAATCAAGTAACTATAAGCTGCAAACATGGCAGCCTTCAACTACCCAACACTGCACACAATAAAGTAACTGGTAAATTATATTATCGAAAAATAATAATCTTTTGTAAAGGTGCTTTGGTATCCTTCCTGACTAAATGATGAACCCATCATGTAAATAACCTTTTATTCATTTTATTTTTCAGGAGGAACTGGATCAAGTGACATCAACTTGGAACAATCATAGAATACGACCAATTCATAACTCTCGATCTCCAAATGGTCGCCCAGCCATTATGCATGCAGTACCTCAGTTATATGGCGGAAGAGATTACTTACACCCTGTAGGCCCACAAGAAGTTGAAGTGTGTCTGGAGGAATGTGTATTCAAAGACTACCCATGTGACAAAGATGTGTTTGATGCCTGTGTTCACCTCATTACAGAACACAATCTGGATATGTCAAGAGATGTCTTTTCAACTGTGGATAATTATATCAAACTCAGGGAGTTGATAAACAATGAACCAAGTGACACAGACTAACATTATTTGTGAAGCATATTTAAAAACAAATGTTATTCGCTGCTTAGTCGTAGACAAAATGTCGGGCAGCAATACCTTGATATGATCACACAATGCATCTAATCTGACTTGTACACTGTATTTCACTTTATTGGTGTCAACCTTTAAATCAAATTTTTAATTCTGTGGAACACTTAATTGAAATGAAAAGGCAGTTCTACTAATGTTCAAAATAAAAAATAAATAAAAAAATGCTGTATGGGTTTTGTGCTGCATAAGCAAAGCAAGCAGGCAATTCTATAACCATAAAGAATGTGTAAAGTTTATGGTTACAGTATTCATGAAACAGGATTGGGTGTGTACTGTTGGAAAACAGCACAACATATATTTGCATTGCAACATATCCTTAAGGCATCACATACTGAAAGGAAAGCAATGCTCACTGTAGTCAAACAAATTTTCAATTAACAGTAACGCTATAAAAACAGCAACGCTAAAACAGGTTTGGATGTAGTGCTACTGGGTCAAAGAAAAAAACATCCATATCTTTGCACTGAAATTGTGCAATATTTGTATATCTGTAAGACATCATTTAAGTAAAGGAAATGCTCATCAGTGAGCAGCAACTGCAAACAGTCGTACAATTTACAATAACATTGTCACATTATAATAGTTACAAAAATCTTTAAAACTTTTTTAAAATGAACATTACAGCTGCATGTACATTCAAACAATTCAGAAACAACAGTTTAAAACAAACAGTGCATAAGGCAAGACAACTTTTATGGTGGTACATAATGTGAATTTACAAAGACTACAGTCTTACATTTACAAGCAGTAGTCTTTTCTAACTTCATTAATTAGATAAAGTCCATCACCCACACATTGCACTCTAAGACTTTTGTTAATTTCGGATCTGAAATCAGGATAACTGTCATAGAAAACTGACAGCTCCAAGACACAACCACAAGTGTGTGCAACTGGGCGTCATTGGAAGCCTTGAACCTGTGTGAAGTTAATGACGATAGTTTTTTCCCAAAAAAAAGATCTGAACCAGTGCAGAATCTAAGAAACCGAGACAGACCTTGTGTGCCAGATTCCCTAAGGTAAGTGGTTAAATACCTTTGAATCTCCCTCTGCTGGGTATTCATGTTCTCTGGGAAAGAAAGAGCCCTCAAAACCATTCTCACAGTGGGCTGCAAGTTTTCATACACAGAGGAAATTTCATCAAGATGACTGATGGCAGTGGAAAACAAGTTTCCCCACTGCTTAATGACAAAGGCAGGCTCTTGAATCAGTTTTTTGTGGGCAAGTTCTTGTAAGATTTCCTCTGCATTGTTCTCTGTTGGAGTTTTACGACAGCTATGGCCATCCAAAACCTCAAGCAGTTCTTCTTTGTCAACAGTGTTGAAGTCAGATCGCCAGGCTTCAAAGACTGCTTGTTCTAATTCTGGAACAAATTTCAGGAAATTCTCAATGACATCGCTTTTCGCACTTCCAAAAGCAGCCTGCTCCAAGATTACTGGAGCTATTTTCACAGGAAGGTACTTTTCCTTTTTCCATTCAAAGGCAATTATACGGCCTACACTTTGCCAGTGCATTTGTCCAAAATCATGCCGAAGGAAAGGCACCTTGAAAGAGCTGCCCATAGTGCACTGTTCATAAAACTCATTCCAGAACTCAGAAAGACAGTCTCTCACAACTCCTCCTTCATCATGGCCCCTCTCAAGTTTTCCATCTGGTGCAATAATTTGAATTTTTATTTCACACCCTAACACGCTTTCATCCAAAAAATTAGCAATGAGTTCTGGGAGGACATGACCACGGTGGACAACTAAGATCCTTTTTATTTGTTCACTATGTGCAATAGTGTTCAGAGGTGAGAGAGGTAATGTATCATCCAAAATTTGATCATCCACATTAAAAATGTCTCCAGTGTCTCCAGTGACAAATGTGACAGTGTTAATGTCATCCAAAGCATTCTCATCTAGGGTGGAGGAAATTATCTCTGTTGAATAAAGGAAAGGCATCTCTGGTTCCATGTTGCTCCCTATGTAAACCACATCTGTGTTATCTGTATTTCCTGATCTTTCAGCTGGCATTTTTGTTGGGGAACTGTTCAGTTCTTGTGTAGTGAGAGCCACATCTATTTCCTGTTGCATATGTGAGCCAGAGTTACTTCTCTTCTTTGTTGTGAGGTAGAACCGTAAAAGTGGCAACCTGGTGTCTGCATACAGTTTTCCAACTGTAATGTCTTCATCAATAGACATTTCTTTGTAATCCTTTAAATCTACTTCAAACTCAGTGATGTCTCCCTCAGGGCTTTTTTCCATCTGCCAAAAAACAGCTTGACTGCTTGCTGAATCAAATCAGATTTCTTGGATTCTTTTGATACATCAACTTTTCGTGTGCCACCCCTTCTTGTTCTCACTTGTTTAAAGACTTCATTTTCTGTATCGTAATTCATCCATCCTAATTCTACCTTTCTCATAGTCTTCTGAGCATTCTTTGCTGTGTGTTGTTGACTTGTTGTGGCAGAATCATCATACTTCGATTTATTGGATATTTTAGATTTCAATCGCTCAAAAAGTTTTGATTTCCTTTTATTGGGATCATTCCTGTTACTGGCTTTCTGTCTGCAAAATCCCAAAATGGCCAGCCGATCACCATATGATGGAAAGTATGTCTTTAGCTGTTCATCTGTCATTAGTTCGATGACACTGGCATCAATCTAGAAAAAAAGGAAATGAAGGTTTAATATTTGACATTAAGTTTGCCTGTCAACATACAATTTTCACTGATAAATGGTTGGGTGCAAAAAAAAAACATTTATGTATATATATATATATATATATATATATATATATATATATATATAAATACATCTATATATACAGACATTAGTGCTGTCAATGTTAACGCATAAGATAGATTTTTGTTCTGTTTAACGAGCTAAAATATTTAACGCAGCATCTGTTTTTTCTGTCGTCATTTAGCTAGCATTACATTATATGACCATGCTATTATTCATGCAAATGCTTTTAAACCATTCAAGAGAACGCGCTGCCTGTGACTGTCCTGACAGCACAGAAAGATGCGTGCCAGTATCCTGCGCTTTCTTTCGCGCTTGAACGAACAATAACACACAACACGTTGATCTTACAGTGATGTCCCCAATGTGTGGTCACAACATGAGCAATCTGAGTTCACAGTGATCTAAAAGTGTAACCTCACAGCGCATAAATTTTTAATGCAGAGTATTTAATATTAAAAACAAAATCTGTGTACATTAAGTTTTAAATCCCTTCATTGAGACAAACACAAACCTCAAGAATCAGCACATGAATCTCAATAACGATGACATGCTTCATGCCGCAATGCATTCTGGGTGCATCACACAAAACTCATCAGTGGCTCCCAGAATGCATTGCAGCATGAAGCATGTCACCATTATATGCCCTGTCCCAAATGGCACACTCCGGACTTGTGGACTTCCTCAGAATCCACACTTCGGTGACGTCATGTAGTGCAGACCTATAGGGCCCTTGGCGCGAGTCCACGAGGGCGCACTGAGAGGTATTTTTGGGACAGATTCAATCATCACGCCAGAAATAACGGTCTGGTTGTTTTTTGACAGGAGCTGCATGTTCGGGGAATATGCTGCCTATGTTCCATTTGAACTAAGATTACAATTTTAACACATAATAAACATCTGCGTAAGTTTCAGATGAATCTACAGGTTTAAATATAAATACTAGGTTTACATATGACTCAGTAAAGCACTGACATTTGGTTCTATTTATTTAATGAATCATAATGCGATCGTATTACTCAACGCGCTATTATTATGTTTGAGATATCGCCGCTGAGCACACTTCAGAGCTTTAAAATGCTGAATGGGACCGCCTAGAGACTCGTAGACTCGGCGAGCACACGCAATTTAAGTCCACGAGACCGAAAGTCCACATGAAGTGCGCCATTTGGGACACGGCCATAGAGATTCATGCGCTGATTCTTGAAATTTGAATATGTCTAAGTGAAACAGTAGTTCAAAATGTTTTTTTTTTTATTATTATTATTATTATATAGATCATCTTATTTAAACAGTGTTGAAAGTCATGCTATATAGTGAACATTACTATAATCAATTATTAGAAATTAACACACATAACTGTCTAGAAGAGATCAACTAATCAGAGCACTACATGTTAATTATATCATCATCATCATCATCATCATCATCATCAAGTAGCTGACACCATCTGATCACATTTTCTCTTACTGTTCGTGCCATAAGACAGTTACAGCAGCCAGAGAAAAACTAACATTAAAACATCAAGTCAAACTGCCCAACTAAATGGGCATAATGAAGAATATGGGCATAAACCATAAAAGTGACATCAAACCAAACTATTAATTTCAATAAATCATCAACATCTAAACCTCTGTTAATCTCAATAAAGACTTTTGTACACATATGACAAGTAAATCTGGTTTGTAATAAGTGAAGCTGGTAATGCTGTTTGTGGAGTTGTTTACTGAAGTTGGAGCCTGACATCAGATGTTTAGAACGTCATTCCAAATTTCATTTTCAACCAAAATTTTACGTCTGAGCGATATTGGAGTCCACGTCCAAAAACATTTCTAGCTGGGGTGACTCACATTGTGGCCATAATATGAGCACACAGTGAGTGCGCTGAGCGGTTACACTTTTAACTCACTGTGACCTCACATTGGGATCATATGGAGAGATCACTGTGAGATAAAACGTGTTGACTGGGAATTATGCCTAAATGTCAGTTTTGTAGAATATCCTCATAAGAGCCGTCTTAAATGAGTTAAATAAAGTCTTAAATGAACGTAAAGACAAAAGTATTCTTAGATTTCTAATAGTAAGCTGAGTGCATGTGCGGCTTCAAGATAGCAAAAATACAGATATGTTGTACTTCATTTATGCTATTTTATATCTTTTCATCATCTTTATCTCTCTATATACACCCATTTCAATCATTTTATTTAATTTAGAGAGAAGTAAACACCTCCACCTCAAAGTTTTTATCATCAAAGGATGATGTTGTGAAGCATACATTTTTCATCACTGTTGCTTAATTATAATAATATTTTTTGAATTTGGCTGGTGAGATTAATTCTCATTGAGAAATTTAACAAAGATTATTTAATAGACTATGAATAGACTGCTCTTAGCACTTTGTCTTCTGCTTCTTGCTCTTCCACTGCCTCTGTCTACCTCTTGGGCTGATAGAAGAATTAAAGCGTTGACTATATTTAATATTAAAACCAACTTTGTGATAGATCTAACTTTCTAAGCGATAAGAAATCTGGGGGGAGATATGATTTCCAACCTCTGGTTTCACAGACTAAAAATGCATGTTGAGCTGTTTTAACTGAACCCAAGTTACCACAATACACACAATACTTAAAGGTATTTAGCAGTGATATTGCTAGAATTTTCTATTTACAGCAAAGTAAGCTATAATATAACAATATAATATGTAACAAAGTTTACAGTATCTTCGTAAATTAATTAAAAACATAAAAAAAACACACCTGATGCACATTCCTTATTCTTTATTTTCTGGAAGTAGATTTTAAAAACCTTATTGTTTTTTTTTGTAATTAATTAAGAGAAAGTACTCCGTCATCTTACTCCGACGAAAGTGACTTGAACAAAACGACTTCCCACCTTGTAAATACAAACTTTCCAGGAGGACATGAATGCACCATAAGGCCAAATTCTGGCTTAGTTTAAGCCCTGTCTGTGAAACAGGGCCTAAGTGTACTAAATTAACTTATATGTAACTAAAGAAAGTATAAATTACTAGTTTATGAAACCTTTATGTATATCTTACAGCCCTGCAGTCCTTCGTCTATGCCACATTTTTGTCTAGCTGCATTCTCTCACCTTTTCTTGTTCCAGTTTCTCAACAGTTTCCTCTGGAACATTCCTCATTCGCAGAAACTCAAATACATCATCCATCCTGTAGACATACATATGTTTTTATCCTCTCTAGGCCTTTACCCACATGACAAGTTTGATTACCAGTATTGTATTTAAAGAACACACACATACACCCATTATGAGTATATCAAAACCATAGTTACTACAGTAAACTCATGGTCAGTTTTGTATGGCTGGTGATGTGTAGATTTAAGTCGTAATTTATATTTGCACATAACAAGATGTTTTGTCCTGTTTTCTCTGAAAACGTTGTTTAGAATAGGGCTGTTTTGAACTGGTTTTGAACTTGCTTCAACACTGCCTCATTGGGGTCTTTATCGAGTTTAGTCCCTTAGTTTGGGCAGTGTTTAAAATGTTTGGTTCTGCACTATGCTTTTGATTAGCCTACATTCCATGATAAAACGCACCTGCTCTGCAGGTGAAAACATGCTCATATAGTTAGCTCGCGCCACGCGATTCAAACATAGCAGTATTTCGTCTCACATTTCACTTGCGTGTTTAGTGTTCGATAATTAATAAACGCGACATAATCAAAGAGATTTAGCCAACTTAGTAATCGACCATTTATCTACCAATGGGAATGACAACTACGCGAAATCACAACCTGGGCCCTCTTGTGTTCACGCAACCAATCGTTAAAAAACCGTGCAAACGTTTATGATATGCAACGTTCTAACTTGGCCTACAGTCGTGGCCAAAAGTTTTGAGAATAACATAAATATTAGTTTTCAAAAAGTTTGCTGCTAAACTGCTTTTAGATCTTTGTTTCAGTTGTTTCTGTGACGTACTGAAATATAATTACAAGCACTTCATACGTTTCCAAAGGCTTTTATCGACAATTACATGACATTTATGCAAAGGGTCAGTATTTGCAGTGTTGGCCCTTCTTTTTCAGGACCTCTGCAATTCGACTGGGCATGCTCTCAATCAACTTCTGGGCCAAATACTGACTGATAGCAACCCATTCTTTCATAATAACTTCTTGGAGTTTGTCAGAATTAGTGGGTTTTTGTTTGTCCACCCGCCTCTTGAGGATTGACCACAAGTTCTCAATGGGGATTAGGATCTGGGGAGTTTCCAGGCCATGGACCCAAAATTTCAACATTCTGGTCACCGAGCCACTTAGTTATCACTTTTGTCTTATGGCACGGTGCTCCATCGTGGTGGTGGAAAATGCGTTCTTCACCAAACTGTTGTTGGATTGTTGGAAGAAGTTGCTGTTGGAGGGTGGTTTTGGTACCATTCTTTATTCATGGCTGTGTTTGTTGGGCAGAATTGTGAGTGAGCCCACTTCCTTGGATGAGAAGCAACCCCACACATGAATGGTGTCAGGATGCTTTACTGTTGGCATGACACAGGACTGATGGTAGCGCTCACCTTTTCTTCTCCGGACAAGCCTTTTTCCAGATGCCCCAAACAATCGGAAAGGGGCTTCATCGGAGAATATGACTTTTTCCCCAGTCCTCAGCAGTCCATTCACTATACTTTCTGCAGAAGATCAATCTGTCCCCTGATGTTTTTTTTGGAGAGAAGTGGCTTCTTTGCTGCCCTTCTTGACACCAGGCCATCTTCCAAAAGTCTTCGCCTCACTGTGCGTGCAGATGCGCTCACACCTGCCTGCTGCCATTCCTGAGCAAGCTCTGCACTGGTGGCACTCCGATCCCGCAGCTGAATCCTCTTTAGGAGACGATCCTGGCGCTTGCTGGACTTTCTTGGACGCCCTGAAGCCTTGTTTACAAGAACTGAACCTCTTTCCTTGAAGTTCTTGATGAACCTATAAATTGTTGATTTAGATGCAGTCTTAGTAGCCACAATATCCTTGCCTGTGAATCCATTTTTTATGCAACGCAATGATGGCTGCACGCATTTCTTTGCAGGTCACCAAGGTTAACAATGGAAAGAACAATGATTTCAAGCATCACCCTCCTTTTAACATGTCAAGTCTGCCATTCTAACCCAATCAGCCTGACATAATGATCTCCAGCCTTGTGCTCGTCAACATTCTCACCTGAGTTAACAAGATGATTACTGAAATGATCTCAGCAGGTCCTTTAATGACAGCAATGAAATGCAGTGGAAAGGTTTTTTTGGGATTAAGTTTATTTTTTCCTGGCAAAGAAGGACTATGCAATTCATCTGATCACTCTTCATAACATTCTGGAGTATATGCAAATTGCTATTATAAAAACTTAAGCAGCAACTTTTCCAATTTCCCAATATTTATGTTATTCTCAAAACTTTTGGCCACGACTGTATAATTACTTTTAAAAAGTGTTCAGCTGTTGTTATACAGGCATACTTACATTCAAAACAGTCCTTCATGATATGCAGCACGCCTCGCTTCAGTCACTTGCTGACCACATGTGCACAATGCACATTGCGCATGCGTGGATTAAGTCATAATTACGAGAAAGTTTCTCATTATTATGAGATGTTAAGTCATTATTTCGAGAAAGTTTCTCATTATTACGAGATGTTAAGTCATTATTACAAGAAGGTTTCTCGTTATTACGAGATGTTAAGTCATTATTTCGAGAAAGTTTCTCATTATTACGAGATTTAAGTCATTATTTCGAGAAAGTTTCTCATTATTACGAGATGTTAAGTCATTATTTCGAGAAAGTTTCTCATTATTACGAGATGTTAAGTCATTATTTCGAGAAAGTTTCTCATTATTACGAGATGTTAAGTCATTATTATGTGAAAGTTTCTCATTATTTTGAGATGTTAAGTCATTATTATGAGAAAGTTTCTCATTATATCGAGATGTTAAGTCATTATTATGAGAAAGTTTCTCATTATTACGAGATGTTAAGTCATTATTTCGAGAAAGTTTCTCATTATTACGAGATGTTAAGTCATTATTTCGATAAAGTTTCTCATTATTACGAGATGTTAAGTCATTATTATGAGAAAGTTTCTCATTATTATGACTTAAAGATCTTTTATTTTTGCTCAACGTGGCGGAAACGGGCTTCTATACGTTTCTGAAGGTCTTGGTAAAATGCCCTCTTTCAAAAAAAAAAAAAAAAAAAAACAAACAAAAAAAAAACAAGAGGTCACCGATCATGCGCAGATGATTACTGAAATGATCTCAGCAGGTCCTTTAATGACAGCAATGAAAAGCAGTGGAAAGGTTTTTTTGGGATTAAGTTTATTTTCCATGCAAAGAAGGACTATGCAATTCATCTGATCACTCTTCATAACATTCTGGAGTAAATGCAAATTGCTATTATAAAAACTTAAGCAGCAAATTTCCAATTTCCAATATTTATGTAATTCTCAAAACTTTTGGCCACGACTGTACAATTACTTTAAAAAAGTGTTCAGCTGTTGTTATACAGGCATACTTACATTCAAAACAGTCCTTCATGATATACAGCACGCCTCGCTTCAGTCGCTTGCTGAACACATGTGCACAATGCACATTGCGAATGCGTGGATTAAGTCATAATTACGAGAAAGTTTCTCATTATTATGAGATGTTAAGTCATTATTTCGAGAAAGTTTCTCATTATTACGAGATGTTAAGTCATTATTACGAGAAGGTTTCTCATTATTACGAGATGTTAAGTCATTATTTCGAGAAAGTTTCTCATTATTACGAGATGTTAAGTCATTATTTCGAGAAAGTTTTTCTCATTATTACGAGATGTTAAGTCATTATTTCGAGAAAGTTTCTCATTATTACGAGATGTTAAGTCATTATTATGAGAAAGTTTCTCATTTTTTTGAGATGTTAAGTCATTATTATGAGAAAGTTTCTCATTATTACGAGATGTTAAGTCATTATTTCGAGAAAGTTTCTCATTATTACGAGATGTTAAGTCATTATTATGAGAAAGTTTCTCATTATTACGAGATGTTAAGTCATTATTATGAGAAAGTTTCTCATTATTATGACTTAAAGATCTTTTATTTTTACTCAACGTGGCGGAAACGGGCTTCTATACGTTTCTGAAGGTCTTGGTAAAATGCCCTCTTTCAAATCCTAAAAACAAAAAAAAACAAACAAAAAAAAAAAACAAGAGGTCACCGATCATGCGCAGAATGCTGTTTTTTTTTTTTTTTTTTTTTGGGGTTTTTTGCGCGGCAGTTTTTTAATCCCAGGATCAACTCAGATGGATGAAGGAGAAATAAAAGCATACCTACTATGGGATAATGAAGGAGAAAACAGTCATACAGGTAACGTTAGATATTATATTTTATATCTATTATGTTTTATTGTTTTACAGTTAAGCTATTTTTGAAAACAAATAAACAACCAAAAAATGTAAAACGTGCCTTAACGTTAGTACTCTAACCAAACATGGTTATTGACGTCCATGGTAATCACAAAATAACCATGGGTTTGATAAGAATCTGAATATAACTGTATTAATGTAATTTGACATGAAACACCTGAGATCAGGACAGGTATCTGAATATAACTGTATTAATGTAATTTGACATGAAACACCTGAGATCAGGACAGGAATCTGAATATAACTGTATTAATGTAATTTGACATGTAACGAATGAGATGAGGTCAGGGATGTGATTTTAATTTTACTGTTTAAATTTGACATGAAACACCTGAGATGAGGACAGGGATCTGAAGTCATAACAGTGTTAATGTAATTTGACATGAAACACCTGAGATCAGGGCAGGGATCTGAAGTCATAACAGTGTTAATGTAATTTGACATGAAACACCTGAGATCAGGACAGGGATCTGAAGTCATAACAGTGTTAATGTAATTTGACATGAAACACCTGAGATCAGGACAGGGATCTGAAGTCATAACAGTGTTAATGTAATTTGACATGAAACACCTGAGATCAGGACAGGGATCTGAAGTCATAACAGGTGTTAATGTAATTTGACATGAAACACCTGAGATCAGGACAGGGATCTGAAGTCATAACTGTGTTAATGTAGTTTGACATGAAACACCTGAGATCAGGACAGGGATCTGAATGTAACTGTATTAATGTAATTTGACATGAAACACCTGAGATCAGGACAGGGATCTGAAGTCATAACAGTGTTAATGTAATTTGACATGAAACACCTGAGATCAGGACAGGGATCTGAAGTCATAACTGTATTAATGTAATTTGACATGAAACACCTGAGATCAGGACAGCTATCTGAATATAACTGTATTTATGTAATTTGACATGAAACACCTGAGATCAGGACAGGGATCTGAAGTCATAACCAGTGTTAATGTAATTTGACATGAAACACCTGAGATCAGGACAGGGATCTGAATATAACTGTATTAATGTAATTTGACATGAAATACCTGAGATCAGGACAGGGATCTGAATATAACTGTATTAATGTAATTTGACATGAAACACCTGAGATCAGGACAGGGATCTGAAGTCATAAACTGTATTAATGTAGTTTGACATGAAACACCTGAGATCAGGACAGGGATCTGAATATAACTGTATTTATGTAATTTGACATAAAACACCTGAGATCAGGACAGGGATCTAAAGTCATAACTGTGTTAATGTAAATTTGACATAAAAACACCTGAGATCAGGACAGGGATCTGCAAGTCATAACTGTATTAATGTATTCTGACATGAAACACCTGAGATCAGGACAGCTATCTGAATATAACTGTATTTATGTAATTTGACATGAACACACCTGAGATCAGGACAGGGCAGATAATATAACTGTATTAATGTAATTTGACATGAAACACCTGAGATCAGGACAGGGATCTGAAATGTAACTGTATTAATGTATTTGACATGAAACACCTGAGATCAGGACAGGGATCTGAATGTAACTGTATTAAAGCTCCAATATGTAGGAATTTTGTAATAAAATTTCCGAAAATAACTTGCACAGTGTGATATATTTCCTCCAGTTGTGTACTTAGAATATCTCAAAATGCTCCAAAGATTTTTTATTTCAGAGAAATTCCGATTTTAAATAACTGGCCGTCCCGGAAAAAATATGTCGCCTCTCAGTGACGCAATGTCCGCTCTATACTTTTTTTTTCCGGTGTAGACCATGTGATGTTCCACCACACCGGAATATCACATGGTCAAATGCGGAAGTGGTGGTTATGTTATAGCCGCGCGTTATGGGTTTGGTTGTCGTTGTTATGGATCACGATAACTCTTTGGCGAGTATTGAAGTGGCAGTAAACGTAATTTATATTGCTCTTTGTACTAAGGTAAAGATTTTTATCACGTGTGGTGAACGAGATTATGGCAGTACAATTAAATACAATCGGATATGTGTTGTTTTAATATATTTAGTCATTACTTGCAAATGTTCGTTCAAATGTACTTTTAGAACGATTGGTTTGAGCACGTTAAACAACACGGCATTAACCATAAACACGTAACACTGCACAATATGAAAAACACCCATGATCTCGGAGAAGTAACGGTATTTGAAGCAAGTTTAGCTAACGGCTTTCCTCCCAATCTGCGCATGATCGTTGACCTATGCAAATGATCAAATAGGCCACGCCTGCCCGATGACGCAATATCTGTTACGCTGTTCTGAAATCCCTGGAAAAAAGTGCTAGCCCTATTCAAGCCGTGCGCTTCAGTGAAACATTAGAATCTGAATAGCGCGTTCAGCGCGGCGGCGTGGTCGCATTAGAAGATAATGAAGGGAGACGTGAAAAACGGACATCGCGTTGTTTTCATATGGATTACTTTATCACAGAATATTTGTTTTCGGCAGCACTTATATCTCTCTCATGTCTCTGTGTTGAGTATTCACTGAGTTACAGTTCATTTTAATGACGTGTTTGTAAATTGTTTGTAAATGAAGATCAGCGCAGACAAAGGCTGCAGACAGCACACCTTGTTTGTTATCTTTATTTTATAAATGCACAAAGTTTTGTTGTTATTATGTCTGTATACAAAAAAAGTAGACCCTTTACAGATTCGATTGATGTATTGCTCTTATCTGTACGATCAAAACTGAAAGTGTAATTTAAGTTCTTTTCGGGGTTATCAGGAGAAAATGCCTCATAAACGCGTATACGCATTAATCGACTTCAGAGGGTTAATAAAGCAAGACTCCAGGAATTATCCTTACAAGTTGAGCAAGAAGTTATGAGATCTGAAAGAGAAAGGCGTCCTAAAGAAAAAATGCTCGAGTTGAGACATGAAGAGTTAACAAAAAGAGAACGGAAGTTTATGTTCACATTAGGGCTGTGCGATATTGAAGAAAAATGCAATATGTGATACCTTGTTAAAAAATGCGATATTCGATACACGATATGATATTGCTTAAATTGTGTAAAATCTATATCAATTAAATTTTAAAATATTTAAAAATGAAAATTATATAACCATTTCGTTTCACATTCTTTCTTGGAAAAGAAAAATCACTATAACTTCTGAAAGTGATCAGCAGTGATTTAGCAGTACATAAAAAGAAATGTCACGAATCAGAAAATGTAATTTTAACATCAGTGTGAACATACAAACAAAAAAATTAACGACACTAATTTTATATCATTGTAATTTTGCTTTCCATACACTTTAGAACAACGAACACAGGTGCATTTTATTGATGGCATTTTGAATGCACAGAGATACAGTGACAAGATCCTGAGGCCCATTGTTATGCCATTCATCCACGACCATCACCTCATGTTGCAGCATGATAATGCACGGCCCCAAGTTGCAAGGATCTCTACACAATTCCTGGAAGCTGAAAATATCCCAATTCTAGCATGTCCAGCATACTCACCAGACATGTCACCCATTGCATATGTTTGGGATGCTCTGGATCGGCGCATACAACAGCGTGTTCCAGTTCCTGCCAATATCCAGCATCTTCACACAGCCATTGAAGAGGAGTGGACCAACATTCCACAGGCCATAATCAACAAAAGTAATCAACTCTATGCGAAGGAGATGTGTTGCACTGCGTGAAGCAAATGGTGGTCACACCAGATACCCCCCCCCAGACCCCCCAGTACAGTAAAGCTGCACATTTTAGAGTGCCCTTTTATTGTGGCCTGCCTAAGGCACACCTGTGCAATAATCATGCTGTCTAATCAGCATCTTGATATGCCACACCTGTGAGGAGGATGGATTATTGCTACGGCAAAGGGAGAAGTGCTCACTAACACAGATGTAGACAGATTTGTGAACAATATTTGTGTACATATAAAAAAATCTTAGGTCTGTGAGTTCACGGCTCATGAAAATGGGGTTGTGCAAAACAAAGTGTTTATGTTCGCATTTATATTTTGTTTGTTCAGCAATTTATATTTAAAAACATAACCGACTGCATTTACGGACTAGCCATAGTTCATTTGAAAAGAAAGTTGTGAGATTTATGGACAGTGTTTTTCAGAGACGGTGATGCTGAAGAAGCAGAAGCCACGTCAAAAGAAGGCAATACATGGTAAATTCCACACCACAGGGTGTACTATGTACCATCCCAATGTTCGGCGCAGATTATCTGGTAATGTGAGGTGTTCACCAATTGAATCTTGCACCTCCCGGTCTGCTCGCACACAAATCAGAGCCACCCCGATCATATCAAACATGTTTGATATTTAGGATTTAAATCCAGATGATGATGGCTATATGATTACATCAGTACTTTCACAATAGCCAGTGCACAACCTCAAAACAGCTGCTGTACAGCTCCGTTGGATAGTGGAGACGGAAGAAACTGATTCTTGATGTTTTGTAGTAACACGACTGTCTGTAATGTGTCAAAAACGTATCACAAATGTTAGGAGACAGAGAAGTGCTGGGGTGAAATCGCCTGTTTTGAACGTACCAGGTACCATTACATATGTTAGCTAGCATGCTAGCAGCTTTCTGCACTCACTGAAATATCAATGACGATCTGCTGCATGTGATCATGTGAGGTGCTCCCTCTGGCATGATAATCGTAATCTTGTAGTGTGTGATGTGCCACGATTTTCAAATCTTGTAATGTGTGCATGTTTATAATTTGAGGGAAGATAATCTGCAAAGATTCTCCTTATGTGCGTGTGCTGCAAACAGATTTCATAATCGTTTAGGATTTTAAAAATCCTGTAGTGTGAGCCCGGCTTTACTGTCTTTTCTTTATCCTGTAAAGGACAGTTATGAAGTGTCTGATATTTATATTCAGACAATTACACACTGTTATCAGTTTCTATACTCTCATAAAATGTGTGCACTACATGTGGACTTTTAAACGTAAATTTACTATTCAACAACAGGTATTTCAGCACAATGAATGTTTTGCGCTGAATAGGCTATTAATTGTCTCCCTTTGTCACCAAGCACTTGCCCGCCGTGCCGGAGCTCATTCAGATTTTTACAGACTGTCGGGGTAGGCCTTTATGGAAAAATCGAAATGCTTGTGTGAATTTGTGACATTTACAGTTAAGAATATGACCGTAAACAAAGTTTTTGCACTGAGGACACACACGCATCTGTCTAAATGCCTGACAGGGCAAGCCATTACGCAAATGCATTAAGTTAGTTTAAAGCTTAAAATAAATAATAAATAATGTCTCATCTCATTCTGTTTCCTACACTATTTTTAATTTGATGCGACCGGCTGAAGTTGGACGTACACTGTAGGCAGGCTCGACTAATTGAAAATGAGAATAGTTGTCGATTATATTTATTATCGATAATATTCGATTTTATCGATTAGTTGTTGCAGCCCATTTAGATGTAACTCTCACCCAAAATTTGATTTTATTGCTCTTCGGGGGATGGACTGCACAAGACCTTTGAATGTGTCCTCTGGTATCTGATAATATGGTAATACAAATGAACTGTCTTGGAACAACAATTAGCATGTATTTAGAAGGCATGAATGTGTGCATGTATGGTGAAGCTGAAAGTTCTTATTTCTGGAATGGTTTATTTTTATTTTATTTTATTTTATTTATTTATTTATTTTGGTAATGTACTGTGAAGCAACTGGGGTAAAAGAAATCAGTCTGAATTGGTTTAAAATGTTGACAGTTTTTTACTCAAAGCATCAAAAGTGTGGTATTCAATTTTATCTTTTTTTTTTTTTTGGTGCACCCCTTTATTTTATTTATTTGCTTGCTTGCAATATACAGTATTGTGTACAAAAATATTCAGAGACGAGACACTAAATGCATGCAAATTGCAGCCATGCTATGTGACGAGTAATACATGTATGTTACTTATTACACTGAAGCACAAATCAGTTGTGGCACAAGCACAAGAGGTCTTTCTGTTGTCCATCAACAAGATCTCTTCAACTGCATCTTTTTATATTTCCTTACACTTTTAAATATTTTCAATTCTTCCTGATCTATGTTAAATCTAATTGCATAATGTTTATTGTTCACACTAAATGAAAAGCATGATTTCTTTCAAACTAAAAAACAAACAAACACAAATAAACACAAATATGAAGCAATAAACCATTTGAAAGCTTTGCGAATCAAAAAAAATAAAAAAATAAAATAGAGTAACATAAATTGAACTCATTATCAATCACAGGTATTTATCAAAGTTGCTTGATGGATTGATCGTCAGGGTGATAAATCTCTGTATGTTGGGCTGGGCATCCATATTTTGCTCCATTTCCTCTATTCATAAACTTTCAGAGGGTGGTTTGATGGTGGGTTTTCCAACACTCCCTCACCTGAGGAAACATTCATGACATGAAAGCACTGTACCAGGAATACATGATCATTCAGAACACTGTACATCTTGAATGTGGTAGGGGAGGGGGGTGCTTAATATCAATAGTTAGGCTAATAGTTTATGTAAGCAAACTCTGAACAACTGCAGGGCCACTTCATTTTAGAGCATCATTTCAAATGTTTCCTGTGGTCTTTAAACACATCATAAGTAATTTTAAGACTTATTTGGAACGTAGAGTCTTAAATTGTGCAGAGTGTTTAAATGTAAATATAAAATCATTCCAGAGTTTACGAATTGCAAAAAAAATAAAAAATAAAAAAAAAATTCAAAAGCAGCTGTCATTTGCTCATTGCATGTTCCAACCCAGTCTCACTCATTTACACGGTTTGAAGCACGTAAACCCACCACACCTTAAACCTACCATTTGTCGACTTATATTAAAACACAAGATAGAACCGGCAGCGTGTGCCCTGGGACCACAAAACTACATTATGATGTACATTTTGAGGTAATAATTGTTCATCGTCTCCACAGCCTTTAGCGAGCTATAAAAGATATCTAAAGTGTGAGAATTAACTGGCATAGTCTACGGATGCGGTGTGATGCTGCACCATATAGCGCCTCAGATCAAAGCCTCAGCGACAGCCGTTAACAGCAGCTCGTCCCAGTGTCCCAAAATGACTGAGATGGCCAATCAAATCAAAGTAGGCGGAGTTTTACTGGGGACAGAAGCAGAGCGCGAAGCGTCAGTTTAACGGTGAAAGAGAGCAACGGTACAAATGAAGGTGCAAATCATTTAATATTAGTCAACTTTTAAACGATACGGTTTACGATAGAAATGTTAAAGAACTGACAGCTATCCGTGATGCAAAAATTTCTGAAATAGGCCATTTTGAGAGAGAGAGATGTCTAAATTTTCTGGGTCTATCTCTTCTATACAAAACAATACAGCTGGTTAGTTACTGATAAACAAGCGATTTTACCCCCTCGTTGCTAAAGGAAATATTAATGTAGCGATTCAGTATCGATCCTAAATGGCGGGTGGCAGCATGGATGAAGTTTTGAGATTTGCTGTTACTTTTTGCACATCGTCTCAGATATCTGTGTGTGCATGCATGCATCAATTATACGCCATTAATAGAAACAGGATTAAAACTGATCGGTTGTTAATGCATTAGCCTTGTCTACATAAATACATAACAGTGTATTCAGTATGGTCTTATGGGGGGGTTGGGTGATTTTTGGCCACATTTGGTAACCATAAAAAGAAAAATAGGCAACGTCAGCAGAAAAGGTGCCGACCCCTGCCCTGTGACATTGGGACTTAACGGACACACGCCATGCGGCGGCCATGTAAGCCGCAAGACCGCAAGTGCACTGAAGTGTTCTTATTTGGGACAGGGGGGGGCGGGGGGGGCCCTTTTTTTTTAGGGGGGGGGGGGGTGTTACGTCGATTTGGGGGGGATCCAATGGTCATGTGTCTTGTGACGATTATGTCAGTTAGCTTCTGAAAGGAGTAGGTGTGTATGACTTCAAGTAGCATGTCAGGGTCGACCACAATCTGACTGAAGCAGTGGATCATGCGGTTAGAAATTTGTCTGACTTGAGGACTGGTCCCGATGCTAGTCGTGTCATAGTGGCATCAAAGTACCACGCACATACAGCACTCCGAGACAGTCGCGACTCAGCCGGCACAGTTTCTCCAGAGCGGCTGAAGGCTCTTGATGACCACCACCCCAACACACCCGCTTCACAGCTTCGCCAAACATGACAATGATTCAGTGTGTTTCTTAATACAATTGTGTTTGTTAGAACCAGTAAAAACTTTCTCTTTGGTTACTGTCGTCCCTGCCCTGTTATATTGCGTCCCACCCTTTTTTTCCCAAAATCCCTACTCATATCTGGAGCCTTCACTGCAGGATGGTACTATTTAAGTTGTTAAAGTTTATTCCTGGAACCATGATGGCGTGTATTAGCAGATACAAAAAGTGTTCGTTGCTCATGAAAACGTTTCTGAATGCCTGTGTATTTGACACATAGCGCACTTTATTTCACTTCAACTGTGATAGCGTCGATATAGTTAAAGAAAAAGAAGAAAAAAAAAACAGAATATATAGTATACAGTATTCAAATATGACGGTCGAATTCTGCCTGAAAGGGAGTGGGAAGAAGACAACTTATTTAATCCCACCCCATTTAGTAA